>NW_010426893.1:4501-4778 GCF_000710305.1 Buceros rhinoceros silvestris | reverse complement strand
GGACGGGGTGCAGAGAAGGTCGTCACTCAAGGTCATGGAGTCCCCCCCACCCTTCCTGCACCCTGGTATCTCCCCCCGTCCCCAGCCTGGCCACACTGGAGGCCACACATGGGTGCTGGGGTGGAGGTGTGGACTGTACGGGGTGCTGCCTGGCCGGGAGCAGCTCTGGCTGTGCCCAGCAGTTGGGACGCGGTGGACCTGCTGGGCACACTGCAGCAGGACCCCCAGCCCCCCAGCAACCCGGGCAGCCTGCTGGTTCCAGCAACCGAGACAGCCC
>NW_010426893.1:3994-4261 GCF_000710305.1 Buceros rhinoceros silvestris | reverse complement strand
CAGAGGCAGCCGAGATGAGCCGCAGGTGCCCAGCACCCAGCACTCACACTCACTGGATGGGGCGAGCAGGTTCAGGCTGCCCTGGCTGCCTAGAAACAAGTGAGGGCTGAGCTTGCAGGAGGCGGGGGACAAACCCTCGCAATAGGCTGAGACCACAACCTTCCAGCACAGCCACTGATGGCCCTGCCCTGGGACAGTCCCCGAGAGTCCCCAGGACAAGGGGATCACCTCTGTGGGGTGGATGCAGTTGGCCCAGCCACGGGGCTG
>NW_010426893.1:2341-3845 GCF_000710305.1 Buceros rhinoceros silvestris | reverse complement strand
GTGTGCCCCGTGCACAGCCCCAGCCCAGCTCACCTCTGAGATCTTCTGGAACTGGTAGTTGCTCTGGCTGCACTTCTCCGCCGTCTCCAGTGCGATTTTGTAGTTATCCACAAAGGCCTTGTAGACCCCCAGCTGGCTGGCCTGCGGGGAGCGGGGGTTAGCCCGGCACCCAGCAGCACGCTGAAGCCCCGGGCAGCACGAGGGGCCAGGCAGCCCCCAAAGGGACTCTGCCCAGAGCTGTCCCCTCCTGGCAGCACACTGCCAGACCACAGCCAGGCTGGGGGGCCACATGCTTGGCTCCACAGGGAGAGCCCTTGCCCGGGGGAGGATGGGCTGCTGCCCAGCCCCGTGCCCCCACAAACCTCCAAAAGCCAGCGGAGAGGTAAAAAGCGGAGAGACACAACCTGGACAGCGGAGGCTGAAGCTACAGCCTCTTCCTGACACCCTGCGAGCTGCCCTCTCCTCCTCCCCTCCCTAGCACAGCCACGGCACCCATGGGCAACGCCCCGGCTCCGGTCACCCACGTGCCCGGGTTCCCGCCAGCCCCAGGTAAAGCCACACCGCGCACCTCCAGCCAAACCCCCGCCATGGCTCAGTCAGGACCTGCAGCTGTGGGCACCCGCCCCGCGGCGAGGGGCATGGAGGTTGCCCTAACTCCCACCCCGGGACCGTGGCTGCTGCAGGGAGGGATGCAACAAGTCCCATGGCCACCAGCGAACACGCGGCAGGGTGTGAAGTGAGCCACGCCGTGGGGCTGAGCCCCCAGCACAGGGCTCTGCCTCCCCAGCCCTCCTCCTCTTCCAAGCAGAGCGAGTCCTGGGGAAGGCGCATACCAGCTTCTGGAAGAGGTGGCCCATGGTGATGTTGCTGTCCCACTGCTGCACTTTCGGGCACAGGCTGTCATAGAACTCCTTGTGGATCTCGTAGATGTCCTGGATCTTGTAGAAAATTGTCTCAATCTGCTGGAGGGTGAGGACAGGCTGCGACGTAGTGGCAGTGGCCTTCAGTGGCTTCATAGGCTGCCGAAGGAGAGGGGAGAGCATTTGAGGTGAGGCTGAGAGGGGAACGCTGGGGACAAGGGGTAACTGAGCCAGCAGCGACGGCTGCCCAGGACAGGTCCCAGCTGGCATCTAGACCAAGGAGCTGCTCACCCATCCCTACAGAATTCCCCACAGCGGTGGTGACCCCACAATGTGCAACAGCATCTCCGCTAGGAGGGCCAGTGAGTCCGCCAGAGGAAGCAGGGCTAAAAACACCTCCCCGCCAGACACACGGGCAGCGGGGAAAGGCAAGACAGGGGCAGCGGGGCCAGCGCAAGGCTGGCTCTGGCCTGGCTCCTGCAGCTTTGCTCCCACCCAGGTAGCACCTGGAGGAGGACCAGGAAGAAATCGCTCCATCCACCCATCTGTCCGTCCGTCCACCCGTCTGTCGTCCACCCACCCATCCACCCACCCGCCCCTGCTGGGGGACATCCCTGCAGGGGGTGGCCAGTCTGGGCACTGGG
>NW_010426893.1:1838-2262 GCF_000710305.1 Buceros rhinoceros silvestris | reverse complement strand
CCCCCCCCATCCCCCCACCCGCCCCTGCTGGGGGACATCCCTGGAGGGGGTGTCCGGTCTGGGCACTGTGCTCACCAACAAGAGGGCCTCCAGCTGGTTGATGTAGATCTCCTCGCTGGCCAGGAAACCGGAGAGCACCAGCTTCCGCATCTCCAGGCCTTTGCCAGCATCTCGCTCACCCTGTGCAACACAACAGAAAGCCTGGCTGAGCCAGCAAGTGGCATGAAAGGAGACCCCTCATCCCACCAGCCCATTCCTGGCATCCCCGCGTGGGCACACGTCCCCACCAGTGCCGGGAAGCTCCATGGCAAGGCCCAGGCATGTGCCCACTGGGTGGCACAGCCAAGCTGGAGCCAGCTGGGAAGGCACGGACTGTGCTGGCCTTAGTCCCCTCCCTGCTCCTGGCTGGCCCGGTGCCCGGCTG
>NW_010426893.1:1028-1677 GCF_000710305.1 Buceros rhinoceros silvestris | reverse complement strand
GCCAGAACTCTCCTAGGTCAGAGTCCAGAGGCACAGCTGAAATCATGCCTGGCAGTGGATGGTGCTGCCACGTGATCCAGCACCGCCCTTTTCCCTAGCTGAGGATTTCCTGGGAAAGTGCCACCCCTGTGGTCACTGCCCGGTGCCACCGGGGCACGTTCCGGGCTGTGCAGGACCCTGGCGCTGCTCCAGCTGCCAGCGGCTCTGCCCATGCCCAGGTCTGCTGCAGCACTGATGCTCTGCTGGCAAGACCCTCATGCCAGGGAGATGGATGACGTGTGGCTGGGCTGGGGGGCTCTGGGACCCTCAGCGAGGCTCTGCCAGCGCCCAGGCATGGGCTCCCCAGCCCCTGGACTGCCTTGAAAACCCAGTGTTCCGCGGCCTCCCCCCTTAAAAACCACACTGGGGAACCAGGCTTTGCCACCCAGAGAGAGCCCAAACAGAGCCACGGGGACATCGGCCGTTCTGGGCAACGAGCCATTCCGGATGGTTTGGGGGGGGTATTGGTCCTGCCTCACCTCTGCCAGCCCTGGCTGTTGTGCCAGGGTTCCTGGCAGCAGCAAATGCCCAGGGGTGCACAGCCCTAGAGTGGGCACAGCCGTGGATCAGCATCTCCCTGTACCACTCTGGTGTTCACCAGCCAGCCTGG
>NW_010426893.1:477-883 GCF_000710305.1 Buceros rhinoceros silvestris | reverse complement strand
CCACGGCTCCCCATCGGTCTGCACCACTAAGGCCAAGGACCGGTGCAGCAGGGGGTCACCGAGGTGACCAGTGCAGTGGGGGGAGCCAGTTTCGTGTGCTTGGAGCTCATGGGCTCTTTGCCACCGATTAGTCATGGGCTCTTCCTGCTTCCCCCAGCCTGGGCCCTGCACAGGAGCTGGAGAGATAAGGGAGCCGGCTGCGCCAGGGCCCACAGCGCCCTGCAGGGACGATGTCAGCTGGACCCCCACGACCCACAGCAGCAACCCCAAAGCAGGGCCCAGAAGCCACCCCATGCAGGAGAGCCCAGGGAGAGTGAGACCAGAGCCCTCCTCCAGCCCTGTGCACTGGAGAAGGGGGCACCCTGGGGGCACCCAGGCACTCCCAGCAGGGTGGGCGAGAGAGGGC
>NW_010426893.1:0-345 GCF_000710305.1 Buceros rhinoceros silvestris | reverse complement strand
AGGGGGGGGGGCGAGAGGGGGCGGTGGGCGGGAGGAGGGTGCCCGGCTGCGCCTGCCAGCACATGGGCCCCCCGGCCACCCAGGGGTTGCTGGTGGCCATGTGGTGGGGCAATGGTGGAGTGTGGTCCAGCCCCTTCCTGAGCATCCAGTGCGGGCTCGGCTGAGCCACAGAGCCCCACCACAGCAGCACACGTGGCCCCCGCTCCCCACGGGAGGAAGGGTGGGTGCTCGCCCCGCTCTGCGCAAGCACCCGCTGAGCTCTCTGCACAGCTCCTCACGCAGCCCTGGCCCACGCTCCCAGCTGCAGGCTGTCCTGGGGAAGTGGTGAGGCTGCAGGGATGCTCC
>NW_010426892.1:28113-28316 GCF_000710305.1 Buceros rhinoceros silvestris | reverse complement strand
GGGCTACACTTGCCTTGCTCTCGGAAAGGCAAAGCCTGGCTTGGGAGCGCCGCTGCGCTCAGCGTTTATGCACCCGGCCGTGGTCGAACCTGCGTCCACAGGCACCCAGCCGCGGTTGCCCCGGAGAACTCACAGGCTCAGCGAGGTGCCGGCTGAAGCCAGGCAGTGGTGGCTTCCCCTCCACGGCGACTGCTCTCCCTCCG
>NW_010426892.1:27469-27781 GCF_000710305.1 Buceros rhinoceros silvestris | reverse complement strand
CTAGCTTGGCTTTTAGTGTGGTTTCCATCATCCTCTGAAGCTCTGTGGGCAGAGGTGTCTGGATTTGTTCACCGGGGGAACACGGGCAGCCAGCTTCTCTTTAAGAGGAAGAGCTTTCCCCACCAATCACACAGTGGGGACAACTGCTCTCTTGTCCATCCCCCATGACAGGAACTGCAGAAGTTCCCTGACCTGCTTTTCCTCGAGCAGGGGGAGTTCTTACCCAACGGCCCCGTTGTGATGCGTGGAAAAACTCCGCAATCAAAATAGATTGTGAAGCAGGTCTGTTTATTGTGATTTCAGCTCTATAGA
>NW_010426892.1:22681-27091 GCF_000710305.1 Buceros rhinoceros silvestris | reverse complement strand
CATCCTCCCTCGTGGCTGTAGAGACAATAGTCTTCTCCTCTTTGTATCGATGAGGCGTCAAGTGATAAGACCCTCCGCCTAAGCCTTGCATTCTTCAAGTGATAAAGGGGCTTGGTGAGCAAGGGCGGGACGTAACACTTTTGTTTCCTTTGTTTACCTGGAGCATCTCACAGGCAGGCAGGGCGGGCAGAGCATTTTTAGCAAAGTTATCTAATATTCAAACCTGTGGATATTTTCTGCTTTCCCAACTCAGTTGGGGTGACAGTGTTCTGGGTGCCGAGGCTGCCTTTGCCAGGTTCCCCCGTTTCATTACCTGGCCATAAAGCCTGATGCCTGCTCTGTGCTTGGCTCTCGCTTCCAGCCACTGGGTCTCTTCCGCCTTTGTTGTTAGACTGAAGAGCCCTCTATTATCAATTTTTTTGTTCTCTGTGTAGGTATTTAAAGACTTTGATCAGGTCACCTCATCACCTTCTCTTTGTTAATCTGGAGAGACTGAACTCCTTGAGACTTTTGCAATGAGGCAGGAATTGTGCCTCTGAGTCCCTCGGCTGCTTTGAACATCCCAGCCAGAGAGTCGAAGGTTGGGCACCTGAAAACGAGAGGGTATCTGGAGAGCTCACCCTGCCGTGGCTCTGTGCGTCTCCCCCCTTCTGCAGAGGGCTTTGACATTGCAGAGGGATTGTGCTAGTGACTCTGTCGGAAAGTTTCTGTCTGTGTTTTTTTCCTTTTTTCTCCTGCGATGGATAATAACTCCTCGAGAGAGATTTCCCAGAGAAACGCTGGCTCTTCTGAGTCCTCCCCTGGCTGCACTGTCTGCCTTGAGCTGGTGACCCTGTGCTGGGGAGCTGTGGGTGCCTGTCCAGGGGAGATGAGGAGCTGCTGCTTGCTTCTCCCTCTGCAGGGAAGGTGCTCTCCTGCTGTCCTGTTCCTCTCGGTGCTGGCAGAAACAGAAACCCTCCTGTCTGTGTCTGGGGAGGTGGGAAGAGCAGTGCCCGTGGGTTATTTTCCTGGAGAGCTGAAAAATTGTGGTGCGTTTGGCTTTGAGTGCTTTCCGGGATTGCTCCACGAGGACTAACTTTAATCTGGACCCGGCAGGCCTTCTGCACAACATCTTTGGAGGTTGCATGAGCCAGCTCCAGGAAAGCCTGTTGGGAGCCTGCTAAAGCTGATCATCAAAGGTATTTAGTCTGTGCAGGAAACAGGATTGTGGAAAGACTAAATGATCCGGAGCGGGTGTTTCACCTCAGAGGGGTCTGTGTTCTAGCCTGGCTCTCAATTTCAAACTCCTCGCCGTGCTGAGGGCCCAGCTTGGTCTCGGAAGGACCAAAGGGCAGCACGTTTGATGGTTTTCAGGACCAGGATTACCTGGGCACATAGCTCGGATGTTCCCAGCATGGCTGGGCACAGGGAGCAGTGGCTTGGCAGGGTGCCGGCCCATCTCTCCCCACTGCTAATTCCCCCCAAACTGCCCTGTCCCCCCCCTCACTTTGTAAATCCCCCTCAAACAGAGGGTTCACTCTGTGGGGGCAGAGCTCCTTGGGGCTGTCGGCTGATGCTCTGTGGGGCTGGCAGGGCTGGTCAGCCTGGCAAGGTGTGAGCACCCATGTCCCCCGCAGAGCCCAGCTCGCCCTCCTCTGCAGCCCCTGGTTCCAGGTGTGGGGAGGAAGGCTCCCTCCCCTTGTCCTCCTCTCCCCCAGCTGCCCTGCTGTAATGAGTTGTCAGGACTGTGAGGCTGGACGGGGCGCACCAGGTCCTGATGAGATGATACAGCAACGAGTCCATTTCATCTCGAATTTGACATTAAACTTTAATAGTCTCAAGGACAAGAAGCCAAGAGATATCAGATGTAATGAGATAAAGCAAAGTTTCTCTGACAGCAAATTTGATCACAAATGGGCTCTGAGATTGCTTCTTTGATATAAATGAAACATAATTCATCTTCCAGAGCCTTGAATGGGCTTTGAGGCCATGTGTAATAACAGTGTCGCCATTGCTGAGCTCTGACAAGTGCTGGCATGGCACCAGGAGAAGGGGCCTCAAGACCCCACTCGCTCTCCTCTGTGGCCCCGGATGGGACACCGAAGGAGGCTGCTGGGAGCGTGGAGCAGGCAGGGACCAGCAGCGCTGCTGCTCTCCCCCCACAGCTGGGCAGAGGTGCTTCCAGCATGGCGAGGTGCGGCTGCCAGTCTGGAGGACCCACACCCAGGGCTGGCAGCGACGCACAGCAAAGGGTGGCAGGAGTGAAGTACCTGGGGGCTGGTTGTTCTCCCAGCGGGGCGTGGGGCGCCTGCCAGTCTGGAGGACCCAACCCCAGGGCTGGCAGCGACGCACAGCAAAGGGTGGCAGGAGTGAAGTAAATCCTTCTGAGCAGCCCGGAGACCGCGAGTTCGTTCAGAGGTTCACTGAGCAATTGCAGGTACCAAAGAAATTTGCTGAAATCCGTCCGACTGCAGTCAGCTGAGCAAAGCGAAGGGCCAAGTGCAGCGGGGAAATCGCTCGCGACAGGGAGTGGGCCAAGCTCTGGTCACGGAGATTAATTAGTGAGTGTCTGAAGTGATGGGAAGGAGGTGAGAGACTGCCCAGTGCTATCAATTAGCCCTGTGGAAGGCAGCACCGGCGCGGCTAGCGTGCACGTTAACCCGGTGCTGTGGATCGCGTGCTGCCGACCTGGTGGGAATCTGGTGTTGGAAAAGGCAGCAGTGACCCCGAAACTCTGCCCTGCCCTTGGTCGGGCCTGGCCGTACCCCAGCCTCGGCAGGAGGGTTTGAGCGGTGGGCTCTGTTCGCCAGGTGCTGTGGTGACACAGGTGTTGCACTACGAGTGTGCTGGTGCTTTCGAGCCCTCTTGATTCATAAGAATCCACGCGTCCCTGGCTGATGGAGGAGGGTTCCTCTGCCAGCAGAGAGCCTCTGTCCTGCCAGGCCTTGGTCGGGCCTGGCCGTACCCCAGCCTCGGCAGGAGGGTTTGAGCGGTGGGCTCTGTTCGCCAGGTGCTGTGGTGACACAGGTGTTGCACTACGAGTGTGCTGGTGCTTTCGAGCCCTCTTGATTCATAAGAATCCACGCGTCCCTGGCTGATGGAGGAGGGTTCCTCTGCCAGCAGAGAGCCTCTGTCCTGCCAGTGTTTTGTGCGGCAGAGCTGCCCCTGCTCCCCCCAGCACCCTCTGCACGAGCACTGAGCTTGCCCAGCATTCCTGGAGAAGACCCTGGGGCTGATGGTGCTGCTGCTGTAATTATAGGGGATGCATTTTGCACCATTTGCCACTCCTGTTGTTACCCGCTGTTGTCCCTTCCCTTGCGATGCTCATGGCATTTCCGTGTCTCCGGGCTGGGTGGATTTTGGGGGTCTGTGGGGCTCTCCTGGGGTTTTGACCACAGAGATCTGTCTCACGCAGTTCTGGGGTGCCTGGCACTAGGGTGCCTGCCCAAGGCAGAGGGGGTGGCCGCCGCTGCTGCTGCTGGAGCCCTTTGCCCAGCGCATCTGGTGACAAACGCTGTCATTCTCCTGGAGGGGTAGGAGCATCCTGCAAGGGACCTAACACCACCTTCTCTTAACTGGCGAGACAGGCCTGATCTACTTGTGAATTAACACCGGACAGGGTGCGATTGTGCGGTCAGTTCTAGGTGCACTTTGAAGTGACGGGTCTCCTCGGGGAGCCTGGGGAAAGGCAGTGGGGTGGGGGGCAGCTGGGCATCTGCATGGGAGCTGGTGGTGTGGGGCATCGGGAGCTGGATGGCAAGGGGGACGTGTGGCTGTGAGCAGCCCCTCAGTGCTTCCCCGGGTCCGCTCCACAGGCAGCGTGGAGGGGGAAAGCTGTTCCTTCTCCTGCCACCAGACCAGAGGTGGGGGAAACCAGTTTCTGGGACACCCTTATGAACATCAGTGCACTCTGTTTTCTCGGTGCCTTGGAAGAGGGTTGGTTTGCCCATGGCCTTCTGCTCAGAGCTGTGGAGGAGATGCAGCTGCCCACTCGAATCATCTCGGGAAGCGGCTGCAGGGTCAGCTCAGGCTGGGGATGGTGGCATTAACCTGGGTGCAGGACTGAGTCTGCGGTGCTTGAGGAGCTTGGCAGCATCGGCGTGGGGCAGGCAGGGAGCTCCAGATTGGACTGGGAAGAGGTGCAGGCAGCGAGCCTGCCTTGGTGTGGGCAGAGCCTGGGCATGCCCTGGTGCTGTGAAGGTGCAGTGCCCTGGGACCATGGCCTCGGGGCTGCTGGGGCCACATCCTGCCCCCCCAGCTCAGCAGCCGTCCTTGACCCACGCATGCCAGTGCAGGGGAGGCTGAGGAGGGCTTTGTGTTGCAGTTGCGTTAATTGTCTGCGGGGGAATGAACAGGAGTTTTTTTGCATGACAAAGCAGCCTGAAAAGCAAGGATGGCAGTGGCTTCATTTCCTGGTTTTTTTTCAGTTTT
>NW_010426892.1:21583-22638 GCF_000710305.1 Buceros rhinoceros silvestris | reverse complement strand
CCTTGACCCACGCCTGCCAGTGCAGGGGAGGATGAGGAGGGCTTTGTGTTGCAGTTGCGTTAATTGTCTGCGGGGGAATGAACAGGAGTTTTTTTGCATGACAAAGCAGCCTGAAAAGCAAGGATGGCAGTGGCTTCATTTCCTGGTTTTTTTCACGTTTTTATTATCATTAAATTGCTTCCAGTGACCTGTAATATTTTTGTACAGTGGCAATTACAGCGCTCGGAGGATTAAACCTCATGCACACGCACGACCCGTTAACTTTGTCTAAAGGGCAGCGCCGGTGCGGGGGCAGCTGGCGCCTCTCCCCTCTCCCCGTTTAGCCTGACGAGGCCCTGTGTGCTGGAGGACGCGGTTCCCCAGCTCTGATCGTGGGGGAGAGGCACTGGCGTGCAGGGGGCAAACGGGGGCCGGTGGGTTCCTTGCGGTATTTGGGTGTCACTTGGCTGCTGGGCTGCCACTGGTGCTTGCCAGGGAGGGGACTGGGGACACGTCTCTGATTTTTGTATTTTTAAGTATTCCGTTCAAATGTTTTCAGTGACCAATGTGCCATTTGCTGGTCTGGGACATGTAGCCTGGCCATGCTGCACAGAAGCAGCCCGTCTGCTGGTGTTGCCCCCAGCAGAGCTGGGGTGATGGGGAGGCCAGGGCCAGCCCATTCGGTGTTCTCTCCTCCTTGTTCCCCTTCCTGGCCCAGGGAGCAGCCCCGATGTTTTCCAGCCATGCTCTGCAGCGAGAGATTTGTCATTTCCCTCGTCACCCCCGTGCGCTGCATCGAGCTGAAGCGTGTGGGGTTGAGTGTCGGCTGCTGATGGGGTCCTTCCTGCCTGAAACTCCTGGTGAATATGAGAAGTCGAGCTGCTTCCCTCTAATAAATGAAGCAGTTGGATGTCTCATTTGTAGCTTGACATCCACGCCAGCGCTTCAGCTGCTGCTTCTCACCCCTGGCTGGGAGACGTGCTTATTAGGATGGTGTTCTGCAAAGCTATTGCCACTTACCAGCAGCCAGGCCCTCCCAACCCGTGTTGGGGCATGAAGGGGCTGCTGGCGGGGGC
>NW_010426892.1:19738-21364 GCF_000710305.1 Buceros rhinoceros silvestris | reverse complement strand
CTCTTGTGGGGCTCGTGCGGGCGGGTGCTTGGCGAGGGGTGTTGGGGGGAGGGTCGGGCGTTGCCAGGCTGTGTGGCTGCCGTACCTGCTGTGGTGGCAGTTTGTCAGGTGGCCCCTTGGTGCCCATCTCTGATGGATTCTTTGTTCCCTGCCAAGCCGATGATGGAGGTCAGGAGCTCTGCCCTTGGAGGGACGCAGGGGCACGGTGCTCCTGCGCAATGCCCTTGTTCTGCGGGTGCCTCGTGATGGAGGCGGTTTTGCCCATTTCCCCTCCCCTCCGCTTTCTGCTGCGGCTCCTCCACAGGACTAAAAACAATCATGATGAATCAGAAGCCCTCCCTGGGTCTCGGCGAGGTGCTGAGAACTCGGGATAGGAGTTTATCCATCCTAAATAGTAATGCACTGGGGCTGCCAGCTCCCTGCTGACCCAATTTGCATGACACTAAAAATCAATGACCCGGATGGCTCTTTGATGCGCGAGGAGAGAGTCCAGAGGACTCGCTGCTGGACTATCCGGGGACCCGGTGGATGCTGGAAGCTATTAACAGTGTGGATGTTGTCACGGGTTGGCTGTGCCCCGGCTTTCACACCAATCTGACAAAGGGAGTGCGAGCGCGGTGCCTGGGCTGATTAAATCTTTGTTTAAGAGCTCCAGAGCTCCATTACCTACATCAGGAGGGAGTTAATTAAACGAGGGAGGTGGGAGGTGGAGGCTGATGTGGCTGAGGGCATCCCCACGGGGGCATGGCGCTCGCACACTTCTGCTCTGGACAGCGTGCCAGACGAGAGCCAGCCGTCGGCAAAGCTTGTCTGCTCATGGTGCTGCCGGTGCTGTCTGAGCTGGGGGGCAGCTATGGAACCACCATCAGCCCCAGGGCTCTTGCTGGCCAGCGGGACTTCAGTGGGTGCCTTGTTCAATTAGCGCAGTGAGGGCAGCGGGTGGAAAATCCGGAGTTCCCTCCAACGCCGGCGCAGCAGCTGTCTCTGCAGGCCCCCGTTTGTTACCGGGATATCAGGCTGCCCGTAATCGGTTTCCACTTCCATTAGGCGCGTCCCTGTCAGGAGCTGGAGGCTCGGTGGCAGCCACCCTGCTGCTTCCATTTGGCTGTACGAGGCGGTAGATTAGATTCCTGTTTGCTTCATGGAAGATCCCTGGTGATATCAATTAGATATGTCAGAGGGACCCGGGGGAGTATTTCTTCTTTATTTATTTATTGGAGTCAAAGGCATCGCAGGCTATCACAGTGAGACACATAATGTCTCTCTCCCCTCTTTGCTCACACTCACTCTCTTTCTTTTTATGGCTTGTAATAAAGCACAGCAAAGGTTATTTCCAGTGGAGGGGCTGTTGCTGGGCTGGTACCCAGCTGTGCTGGCTGGGGCAGCCCTGCCCCAGACCCAGGCGTGGGCTCTCCCTGTCCAAACCCGAGCACAGGTAAACCATCCGTCACCTTGGCTCACACTGGAGGTCCCTGAGACCCTGGTCTGTTGTTGCTGCCTGCAGCTGCCCTGCACGTTGAACCCCCTCCTGGCAGCAGGGCAGCCAGAGCAGGAGGCACTGCTCAGCACCCCTGGCCCCTCAGCCCAGTCCCGGCAGGTCCCGGGCACTGCTGGCTCCTGCCACCG
>NW_010426892.1:18555-19723 GCF_000710305.1 Buceros rhinoceros silvestris | reverse complement strand
GCCCTGCACGTTGACCCCCCTCCTGGCAGCAGGGCAGCCAGAGCAGGAGGCACTGCTCAGCACCCCTGGCCCCTCAGCCCAGTCCCGGCAGGGCCCGGGCACTGCTGGCTCCTGCCACAGGTGCCACCGAGAGGCCCCAGAGCAAATCTAATGAGATATGCAAGAGAGTGGTGCCAGTAATTGAAACCTGTCAGTGCAGGAGCCAGGAGAGGGGCGGGTGATGAAAGGAGCCCTGGTGATGCCTGACATCCTCCATACATCAGGTGCTTCATTACGGGGCGCTGGCCAGGCGCGGGGAAGGGGACGTGTCTCTTAATGATCTTGGATTCCTTGCGGCACACTGGAGCAGCCTGGACAAGCCCCTCCTCTCCTGGAGGGAGCTGGAGACTGGTGAAACGAGATCGGTGTCATGGGGAAATCATCAGCCAACCTGAAACTCGTTGTTGGTCCTTGTGGTCCCCAGGAGGGATGCCTGTCCCTGGGGAAGGTGGCGCTGACCCATGGTGGGCAGTGTGGGAACAAGGGCTCTGTGGAGCATCTCTCTGAGCCCAGCCGGGCTGTGGGGTAGCTGCCTGCGCACCAAAATCCCAGGAAATTCCGGAAAGGACACCATCCTGATGGGCTGGATGGAGCTGCTAGTTTTGCTTTGCGTTAGCGATGTGCTCCTCCGAGTCCAGGCGGCCTCTGCCCGTCCTGCCGCAGCCTGGCTGCTCCACAGGGGCTGTTAATCTGCTTCCTATGAAATACTGCTGGCTCCTGTCATCAGCTGTCTCCTGTTCCCACCGAGGTCAAGTGTGACCTCCCATCCATTGCAATGAGAAGGGCAGGCCGTAAAACAGGCGTTATGAGCATTAGCTAATGAATCCCTCCCAGGAGGCGTGCGCTGCACTGCGAGGTGCTCGGGAACAGCCCCGCCTCGTCCCCTCGCGTGGGTTTCCTTGCTGGTTTGGGGGGTCATTGCAAAACAGGAGGTTTTTAGAAGGGGGACTAGGATGGTGTGCGGACCCCTGCTTTAATCACCATCTGCCTCTCGCTGGGGTCCCTTGTCAGGAGCCTCGGGATGATCCTGTGTCACCCCGCCAGGATGAGGTGGTCCTGCTCTTTGCCACCCCTTGGAGCCCAGCTTCCCGTGGAAGCTTTGCTTGTGACAAACCTGTGGATACCCCCG
>NW_010426892.1:17856-18419 GCF_000710305.1 Buceros rhinoceros silvestris | reverse complement strand
GGAGCTGCCCGGCTCCCGGGCACCCATCACCCATGCGCTGGCTCCCCCCGGATCAGCGGTTCACTCTAGCTCGGGCGCGGGGAGTGAGTCCCACTTGAATGTTAATGCCTCGGAGATGAAACCTGGCTGATTAAATTTTAGACTTGCAAATGGATTTGGTAAATAGATGTTGGGAGAGGCGGGACAGAGGCTGCCTGCCTTGATAGCACATACAGTAAATAGCAGCACTTTGTGATTAGGTGAGAGATTCACTCTCGCAAAATGTGAGTCTCCGGGGGCTGTTTTCTAGTGAGAAATCCTTTAAGTAAATAAATTTATGGCAGTTTTTCTTTTCCCATTAGACTTGCAAATGGATTTGGTAAATAGATGTTGGGAGAGGCGGGACAGAGGCTGCCTGCCTTGATAGCACATACAGTAAATAGCAGCACTTTGTGATTAGGTGAGAGATTCACTCTCGCAAAATGTGAGTCTCCGGGGGCTGTTTTCTAGTGAGAAATCCTTTAAGTAAATAAATTTATGGCAGTTTTTCTTTTCCCAAACAACAAAAAAAGCCTCATCGCTGC
>NW_010426892.1:15269-17683 GCF_000710305.1 Buceros rhinoceros silvestris | reverse complement strand
CGCTGGGACAGGGTGCAGGCACTCCCCTCCCACCCCACGGCTTCCCAGAAGGACCGAGAGCCTCTTCTGCTGCACCTACACAGGGGAGAAGGGTTTTAGGGGAAATACCTCCAAGGTTGGTTCCTGGCACTGCCACAGAGGCCACGTGTGGCACGGTGGCCGAAGGCTCACCAAGCCCCCGGTAAAGGCACCCTCCCCACTGAGCAGAGCGGGTGCAGCGGCTGGGGATGCTGCTGCAAGGTGACGGACAGGCGGGGTGTGTCGGGGACTCATTTAAGCATCAGTCGCTCCTGTCTGCGGGGGAAAGCAGAGACAGGGAGGACGAGAAATCCTTCCCTCCTGCCCAGCCCTGCCACAGCCTCTGTCTCTGTTGCAGCTGAGGCCGGATTCTTCCTGCTTGGCACGCAGGTCTGGCTTATTTTCTGTGTGAAAAGAAAGCCTGTATTTGAGACACCTTTAAGAATGCAGATAGCAGGGCAAACCGCATCGACCCCTGCGTATAATATAGAGGAAGACTTTAATAACAGTATGGCATTCATTCTTATCTGGAGCAGTATGAAATATTGAGAAGGAAGAAGAAAAAAGTAACTGTTGGAGCTGGAGCCTGGATTTAGCACATATTAAACCATTTGTCTTGCGCTCCCCTGCTGAGCTCGAGCATCGGGGCTGCTCCAGCTCTAAATTCTGGGGAGAAACCCAGCACAGGCAGGGAGTGTCTGAGTGGGGAAAGGGCTGATGAGCTGCCTGGCAGTATTCGGATGCTTCTCTTGGAGCTGCTTCCCTCCAAGGCAGCATCTTTCCCATTCTGGCGTGACTTTCAGGGCAGACTGGCCTCCCTAGCAGGGCTGGGTGGGATGGGATGCAGCTCCCAGAGGGCCTTTGCTCCCTGTCCCATCACTCTGCCAGGCATATCCCAGGATCAGGTGCCAGGACCTCGTGTCTGTGATGTCCTGCGGTTCTGCTGGGGGAGCCAGGGAATGTCCTGAGTTGTGCTTCCTATTTACCCGCCCAAAATCTCTGTTTCCCTTGTTTTGTATATTGAAATGCTCATCATCTGTTCATTAAAGTGCGATCTCCAAATTACAGTGGTTGTGAGCAAACCAGGTCACAGCGGCCGCTTGCGTTAGCGGGGATCGATACCACGTGGAGCCTGCTGCTGTGCTTTGGGAGGAGCTGGTGCTAAGCCCTCATTCCTCCACGGCAGGCAGAGGGATGGGGCAGTGGGGAGGCAGCACCAGGAGCACTGGGTTTTCATTCAGTGGATGAGGTGGGAGCAACCTGTGAGACGGGGCTGGTTTGGCTGCTGGGGCTGAGCGCCTGGACGTCCCTCCACGTGTCGGGGTAACTGTGCAGAGCAATGGATGGAGATGCAGGGCGGTGAAGAGCACGGGGTTCTACCAGGTGTCTGTGGTGGTTCAAGACTTCGGAGGGTCTCAGACCTGGTGGCCTGTGGTTCGGGAGCAGTGTTTCCCGGGACCGCGGAGGCTTCACTCCCACTGGGAACCAGAGCAGAGCCCGTGCTGCAGCGGACATGTTAACGCCTGCAGCTTTGGCAGCAGCGGAGCTCGGTGTTCTGTGCGGTGCTGCCAGGCCATAGCCATTATCATGGAGATGCAGTACCCCCGACCACGATCCTCATGGGCGCAGCAGCTGGGTTTGATTTGACAGGATTCATGGGAAAGTATTTTAAATAATACATGAAGTTTCGGTGCAGTTCAAGGCTTGCGCGCTCGTTCGACAGCAGCCGCGATGTGTTATCGGCTGATAAACATGCTTGTTATATATTATGTATATGGCATCCCGGTGCCAGATTCGCAGGGAGGTTTCTCCGGTCGTGCAGCTGGGCTGTTTGCTGTGCAGGTGGATGGGCTGGGGCTTTTTTTTAGTTTCGGTGCATTTCAAGGCTGGCGCGCTCGTTCGACAGCAGCCGCGATGTGTTATCGGCTGATAAACATGCTTGTTATATATTATGTATATGGCATCCCGGTGCCAGATTCGCAGGGAGGTTTCTCCGGTCGTGCAGCTGGGCTGTTTGCTGTGCATGTGGATGAGGCTGCGCTGGCGTCCCCCATGTAAACACTGCCGGAACGCTCCGCTCCGAGCAGCCTGCGGCGCCGTGGGAAGGAGCCTGTAATCGCTACGTCTAATTACTGAGAAGGGGAAATCGATATGGAGGATTTCCAAGTGTCTCAAAATATCCTAAATTCCCTCCCTTCCGTGGTGCTGCTCACTGGCGCCCGTGGAGCTCTGCAGGGAGGGAGGTCGGGCTCCGGGCCACTGGGCTCAGCCTGGTGCGGGCAGAGAGTGAGCCGAGCGGCTCTTTGGCTGCCTCCGAGCCACAGGCAGCGCGGATGACGAGGGAAGGGTGGAGCCGGCACCACGGCTGGGTAATTCAAGTGCCGAGCGCACAGGGC
>NW_010426892.1:13176-15164 GCF_000710305.1 Buceros rhinoceros silvestris | reverse complement strand
CGCGAGCGGCTCGTGGGGTGCCCCCGAGCCACAGGCAGCGCGGATGCCGAGGGAAGGATGGAGCAGGCACCACGGCTGGGTAATCGCAGGCCAGAGGGCAGCGGGAGCTCTGCTTTCTGTGACAAAACTTCAGGCAGGGCACCTGGAGGTGTTCGCTGGAGAATAGCGGAGCTGGTTGGCTGCAAGGAGCACAAGCTCTGCTCAGACCTGGCCTCCCACCACCACTGCTGCAGGAGCACTGGGACAGTGGTGTTCCAGTGGGATGGGATTGGGAAGTCTCTCTGGCCTTTCAGGGGGATCTGTTCGCAGTCTGAGGCATGAAATCGGTTTATCCCCAGGGCTGGCTGGCTCCGCACGCAGCGGTGGGGCTGTTCAGTGCTACCCAACCCCAGTGCTGGGAACCACAGGGACCAGCTGCAGCAGTGATGGGGACAAAGAGGAGGAAACTCTCTTGAATTTGTTTCCCTCTCAGGCTTTTCAGAACACAGGAGCAGACATTTCCTACATCCCTGGGTGAATATTCAGGGCTCAGATTTAATCTTCCTTTTCTTCACATGCTGATGAGGTCCTCTGCATCCCTTTCCAGGAGCTGTTGTTTGAGCTTCCTCAACCCCTTCCTCAGCTGACAAAAGCCTTATAAAGGCTAAAAGCAGCCTTGGCTGCCTCCTTGCCCCACAAGAGAGAGATGGGACCGAGAGCAGGGGGTCAGTGCCCTGTCTGCTGATCCCCATCACTCCACCGTCAGCACCTTCCAGGAGCGGTGCCTCTCTGTGCTTTGGGGGAGCAAGCCAGCTCCTTAATGAGACACCCCCCGGCTCCTGCCTTGCTCGGCAGCTAATTGAGGCGTGGGAGCTGCCCTGCTCTTCGGCAGTCGCCAGGCATTTGTCTGAAGCAATTGCTGAGCCCCCGCCGGATCAAAGTGCCCGGGTCCCTCAGCCTGCCGGTGCCCTCGCTGCTGCCAGCGCCTTCCGCCCGCTTCCCTGAGTGACTGGTTGACAAAATAAATCTGTGGGAGAAGGAGGCTTTTCTGATCCGCTGTCATCTTCCCCAAATGCTCCTGATGCATTTACTTTCCTCATTACACGCGAGGTGTCAAGTCCTCACCTGCGAGTGCAGCTCGACATCTCTCCGCACAGCAGCCTCCCCTGAAAGGCTTCAATCTCTGGTAGCAGCCTCCTGACAGGGTCCTCTCCGACAAGGTCCCCTGCCTCAGGGGACCTGCCACCTGCCTTCCCAGCAGCTCTGCCACCCACCCTTTGAGACGGTTTCCCTCCTGTGCCCTCTGCCCCACGGCCTCGATGGGGACAGAGGGTGTTAGGTGTGATGGGGAGGTCCCGTCAGCCAAAAGCCAGGCTGCCTGCTTGCTCGCCCTCCTGCCAGGCGGGACTTTGCTGGGGTCTGCCCCTTTTTGTGGGTGATGAGCTGGTCTGAGCGTGTACCAGCACATGTGGGTGCAGCCAGGGAACATGTTCCCAGGTGCGTGAGCTGCGGGGCCAGTTGCTCAGGCTCCGATGGGGAAGGAGTTGGGGCTCAGGGAAGGATGGCTGAGCCTGCTCACCTCCAGCATGCCTTTGTGGAGGAGAGGAGCAATTAGCAGTCTGATAGCAAGATTAATAGCAGATGCTCATAATTAACTCACTGTGCATGTAAGCAGCTATTGTCTCCATTTTATCCTGCGTAGATTGATATTCAGGAGTGACTCATTATAGAGACAGAACCTCTTTTGCCTGCAGAGCGCAGCTACCAGAATGGAAATCACAATTAGAGTTGGCCGTGTCCCTGCCAAAGATGTGGGAGGAGAAGGCGCTGGGGTGGGATGGGCACCCCTCGCCTGCTGGCAGCGGGGAGCTGCTGTCGGTCCCCCCTCGCAGCCCTGTCCCGTGCCGGGCACTCCCACCGCGGAGCTGCTGCTGCTGGGATGTCCCCCGCCTGCCTCTGGAAGGAGAGGTGAAAAATGGCTGGGGGAACTGGAGAGGGGGCAAAAAACG
>NW_010426892.1:11656-13129 GCF_000710305.1 Buceros rhinoceros silvestris | reverse complement strand
GGCGCTGCCCCCCGCCTGCCTCTGGAAGGAGAGGTGAAAAATGGCTGGAGAAACTGGAGAGAGGCCAAAAACTGCAGAGAGTTGCAAAGAGAAGCAGAACAAAGCGAGGTCAAACGCTGCAGCTCGCTGCGGCCGGCAGAGCCTTGTTTCTCGCCTGTAAATTCCTGTCCCTTGCTGGTGTGACTGGAACCCTGGGCCAGCGGGGATGAGGGATGCTCTGCCCCTCCTGGGGAGGGCTTTGGTGCTGGGGAAGGATGCAGGGGCTGTGCCTGCTGTCCTGGCGTGGGGAGCACATGCTGGGCACTGGTTTCCGAGCGGGGAGCACTGGGGTTCATGGTCTGTGCCGCCTGCTAGGTGGCAGGGGGCTCTGCCACAGCTGGCAGCCTGCGCACTGACCCCAGCTGGGCCCTTACACTCATCTCTCCCGATGGGTGACAAACCAAGCGGCGTGGGGTGATTGCCAGCCACGAGGCGTGGATCGGCCTGAGGAGCCTTGTTGAGAGATGGGGGTTGCTGGCCTAACGACTCGGTGAGACCCCACGCTGGGCCCCCCCGCTGGGCCCTTACACTCATCCCTCCCGATGGGTGACAAACCAAGGGGAGTGGGGTGATTGCCAGCCACGAGGCGTGGATCGGCCTGAGGAGCCTTGTTGAGAGATGGGGGTTGCTGGCCTGACGCATCGGTGAGGACCAGGGCTGGGAGCTCTCGCACGGCAGAGCAGGGCTGTTGGAATAGATGCCTGTGGTTTAGCGCTGCCTGCAGGGGCTGGGGGGTCCTGGCTCCTGTGGGCATCCCGGGAATTGTGTGCCAAATCGCCTGCCGGCAACAGCTCCTCTAAGGACAACCCTCCCTGGGGAGAGGCGGAAAGCTGCCGCTGCTGCCGCCTGTCTTGGCTTCTCCCTGCTCACCGTCACCTCTAAAGAGCCCTTCACTCACGGTCGTGTTGGGAAAGGTTGGTTTGTGTCACTGATGAAGTGTTGTCACTGGCCATGCAGCGCTGGGGGGCTCCCAGGGGAAGGGCTGTGGGTTCTGCCTGCGGGGATTTGTTGGGGACCTCAGGGGACATCCTTCCAGTGCAGCAACTGCTCCACGGCCTTTGGAGAAATACTGGGCTCTTAAAAACCCGCTGCTTGTGTGTGTCTACGAGCAAGAGGTGAAATTACGCAGCACCGCCTGCTAACGATCCCGTTTGCGTAATGCCTGCACCCCCAGCAGCCTCGCTGCCTGATCTCCGCCGAGACTCCAGCGAGCGTCAAACCCTTTTGGCTCATATCCTCTGCACGTGTCTGGAGGCGCGTTTGCCATCTGGGCTCCGCGTGTTGCTGCAGACCCAGCCCAGGCAGGGGGTTGCTGGGGGAGGCTGCTGGATCGCGTGGGGGGAAACTGCTTTGTCCCCGTCCCGCTAGCAGGGGTTCCCTGGCTGGGACGTGGCAGCTCCTCTGTCCTTGCTTTGGGTGGGCACAGTGACGCTC
>NW_010426892.1:8315-11574 GCF_000710305.1 Buceros rhinoceros silvestris | reverse complement strand
CTGGCTGTGACGTGGCAGCTCCTCTGTCTTGGCTTTGGGTGGGCACAGTGACGCTGCTGCCCCTCTCCTGCTTCACACCCTGCGCAGAGGTTTCTATGCTGGCACTGGGGCCGCAGCTTTGGCAGTGGGCTGGCATGGGCTGCCCTCTTTGGGGAGAAGTGCAGGAGCAGGTCTCGAGCTGCTTATTTCCACGAGCGGTGGCTCCAGCACGGGCTGAGGGTGCCAGGCTGGCAGGGCAGACTGGGGGCTCTTCTGAGCCTTCAGCTCTTCGCTTCTGTATCTTCCCACTGGCTCGTGTCGCCTCCTAACAGACCGTGGGGGTGCAGGCATATGGTAATGCATATTTAACTGGTATTTACATTCAACAGTGTCTCTCTGTAGCTCTGTTTTCCTTCCCAAACACTCCGATTCCTCCAGGCTCCTGGCTGGTGCAGCTGGGGAGGCGTGGGGGGAGGCAGGCGCCTGCTCCCAGGCTGGGGGCTCAAACCGCTTTCCAAAGACAAGCCATCTACAAAGCCGCTTTGTGGGATGAAATATCTGGTGTTTTCGGGAAGGTGCGTGTGAAGGCTGTGTTGGGGTGTGCAGAGAGCGGAGGTGCGATGCACCTGGCTGCTGCCCCGTGGGTGGGTGAGCATCCTCCTGCACCGGGAGAGGGACACCGCCCGGGGAGGAGCCTCTGCCAGGGCTGGACCCGGTGTGGTGGCTCTTGCTGGCTCTTACTGATGGCTGGGAAATGCTAAAATCAGTTGAGAGCAGAGGGGAACTGTTAAGGCAAAAAAAAAAAGCTCCTGTTGCAATTGACTCCGCTCCTTAATCGAGGTGCTCGGGAGCTATCGTTATTCCAAACATACCGGCATAATAATTAAACATAATTACTTGTAGGTTCTGGGCCGGTGACTATCTATACCTAATGCTCCTAATGAAATTTCTGCTGAGACACACCAACTGTTTAATAAACAACAGCAGCACCTCACTCCTGGGCACTGGGGGGGGCCTGGTGTGGCTGGGGCCGCTGGTGGCAGGGAGCTGGCGCAGGGGCTGCACGGAGCAGTGTGTGAGAGCATCCCCAGAGCTGTCCTTGTGCCATCCTGTGCCCCTGCAAGCACTGCCGGGGGTGCAGGAGCTTCCATCTGCCCTGGCAGAGCCTGGCCCCCGCTGTCCCACCAGCCCTTGGCCTCCACCCAGCCATCAGGGTCTTCAATGTTAAAAAGCAACTGATTATCCCAGTAAGGAGGGAGCTCCAGAGAGAGAAACCACCTGTTTGCCTCAGAACCTTTTCCTTGAGAATTAATCCCCGTTTTGGATCCAGTTGTGAATGGGCAGGGTGATACAACGGCTGAAACATGAGTCAAGGCCAGTTCTGTCACTGGTGACAGTTAATGGGAAGCAGTTTGAAAATGAGGATGCGTTTTGGTTTTGAAACCTACCTCCTTCCCCTCCTCTGAGAAATCTGCTGAGCACTTCAAGAGAACAAAGCCCCTTTGAAAGCTCCTTCCCCCCTTTCAATGCTTATCTGAAAGGACATCGTTCTCCCCTTGGTCGCTGTAATCATGAAAGCGCAGGTGACAAACCGCTTGGTACCAGGGGCCGTCAGGAAGCTGGGGTTGTATAAATATATACGTATGTGTGTGCGTACCCGGGTGGACTGGTGGCAGCAGCGCTGCGGCTCTGCGCCAGCAGATGATTCCCATCAGCTCGCCGGGGAAAAAGCAAGCAACAAACTTGAAGGGACACTTTGATCTCAGTGTCCCCCATGGTGGCAATACTGGGTGGCGATGCCAGGTGGTGTTCCTGGCATGGGGGGCACGGTGGCAGAGAACCCCACAGCCTAGTGCAGGGTCATTCGTGGGGGCCTGCTGTGGTCCCCTGAGCCGTGGCAGGGCTGCCGGGTTCCAGGGATGTGTTGTTACCTCCTCAGCTGCCACAGCGCTTTGCAAACGCACCACAGGCGAGTTCTTCAGCTCGTCAGTGCTTTCATCTCTGTGTTGTGCTTTCTGTTACCAAGGGCAAGAAAGATAAATTCTAATGTTATGGCCCAGCGTTCCTCCAGCATCAGGTCAGCGGGCAGCTGAGGGACGGTGCTGGGGGCTTTCCCTGGCGATGCAGGGGCTTTCACGTGGCTGTGCTTAGGGGTCCCGCACCACGGGTACACGAGAGCTGCAGAACCCTGTGTGAGGTTGCTCAGAGCTCCGAGCGTGTGCCCGTCGTGGGCACTGAAGCAAAATGCCGGTATGGGGTGTATTGTTTGTGGAGCTGGATGACAGATCTGTGGCCCGTGTGTTTCAGGGGAAAGGGCAGTGGGAATGGACGCAGGGACTATCGCCCAGCTGTGGGGATTCCTTCCTCCCCACAGCTGTGGGTAAGAAGCGACTCCATAAAGAGCAAACCGGGCTCAGAAGCCTCAGGTCGCTGCTTCTGGTGGAGCAGTGGTCCCAGGGGGACGCCTCCCGCTCCCTGCCTGCAGCTCAGGCGGGATGCTGAGGTGAGTGTCACCCCGCTGGGCAAGGGACGGGCGCTGTCCTGGGAGCAGGCCCCCTGCTGCGCAGGGCTCGGCAGCGTCTCGGCAGGGCTCTGGTCTCCAGGGTGACTATCTCCTTCCCCAGCCTTTGAACTCCAAGGTGATTTCTTGTCGCTGAACAGCACGGCAGGTCTGCCCGCATTTCTCCATGCCGTGCTGAGGTGGCTGTGCTGCCCGGGATGTGTTTCTCAGTCTGATCAACGACGTGCTTGGGTCAGATAAGGCTGACTCGGAGTGCCACACGCTTCAAGAAATAACTCCCTGTCTCTGTAACAAACGTGCTCAGCAGCACTGAGGGAGCCCGGTGTTGTCCTGCAGCTCAGCCCCAGGTGGGCAGAGGAAGAGTGAGTTGGGGGCTGGGGAAGTGGATAGGGAGCTCTAGGCAGCAATGGACCTCCCTGGATTACCGAGTTGAATACCCTGGAGCCTTGGAGAGGCAATGGAGTGGGGGGAACCTGCGGCAGGACCAGGGGGTGCGGAGGCAGAGCTCTGCTTCCCCTTGCTGTGATGCCCATGGTCATCCTTCCACACGGGCTTTTGTCTGCAATCTTTGAGTGATAGAAAGCAAAGGGGAAGGAAAGACAGATCTGAGGGGCCTGAATGTCACCCCTTGAGGACAATTTCACTGTGCAGCTTCGTGCTCTGAGTGGCTGGATCTGCTTGTGATCCACTGCCGGTTCCCAAACGGTGTGAGCTGTCCCAGCTTTGGTGCCCAAAGGCAGGCGTGCCACTGGCGCTGCT
>NW_010426892.1:7695-8172 GCF_000710305.1 Buceros rhinoceros silvestris | reverse complement strand
ACCCTCGCTGACTCGCACCGTTTGAATCCCCACTTCACCTTCACTCGCTGCTGCCCCCTCCCCGGTGCTGCTGCTGCGGGTGGCTGCGGCTGGGTGCCCCAGCGGGTGGGTGCTGTGGGGATGCCCGGGCCCCATTTTCCTGGTCTCTCCCATCTGCTTCGCATGGCTCTGCCTCCCTGGGTTGGTAACGATGCATCGCTCCTAACGAGTGGGAGTCTGCTGGGAGCAGAGTGGGTGTTGCTCTCCGACTGAGAAGGTTGGCTTCCTTTATTCAAGGACAGCTCTTGGAGTTCTTCTAATGTACCTGTCAGTCTTTTTGCGTCTGCCTGTCTTGCTTTTTGTAATTTGCTCGCTCCCAGGACATGAGTGCTCGTGGTATCTGCCTGCACCATCAGCTGCGGTGCATCTCCCCTAAGGAGCCCTGCGGGAGAAGCTCCCTTTGCCTCAAGAGGCAAACAAGTACCGCAGAGGAAGCAG
>NW_010426892.1:5476-7537 GCF_000710305.1 Buceros rhinoceros silvestris | reverse complement strand
CATGAGGCAAACAAGTCCCACAGGGCAAGAAGGGGCCAGGGAAGCTCCTCTGTGCAGCACCCTCTGTCCTCTGCTGCAAAGCCCCCTTCCTGGAGGTTAATTCAGCCTTAATCTGGGCCTCAGCGAGTCAGGGGTTGGTGCTCCTCTGCGAGGCTGGACAAGATAATCTGCTTATCTCCGAGTCCATCGCACTGTCGCAGCCCTTTATGCCTGCGGAGAATTAGTGCAGCGTTATTAGGGATTATGTGTGCCCCCCACCCTACCCTGACCTCTCACAAATCTCTCGAGCTTTGGTGTCCGAGGAATGTGCTGCAGGGAGGCTGTGCCAGATGCTAGGAGTGCCAGACCGCAAATCCTTCCTCCTGCACTGAAACCCCTGTGATTTCTGTTTTCCCTGGCTCCGTGGTGCCATCGTGGGGATGTTTGTCCACACCAGTGGTGCATGTGGGGGTGAGGTGCTGCTTGGCTGGGGGACGGACCTGCCGACAGCCCTTTCTGCCCCACGGCTGGGAGAAAGACTGCTCCGAGCCATCCCTCCCTCCCTGTGTTTGGTGAGGGAGGACAAGAAATGCATAAGAGAGGCTTTTGGCTCAGGCCCTGTTGTGTCAAGAGCTTCAGCTAATCCAGCGAAGCATCCGAACGTGCTCCCCGAGGGGCCAGCCAGCAGCTTGCTGCAGATCTGCGATTTAATCTTTGCACTTCTGATCTCTGCGGCCTCAGTAACACGCTGGCCGAAAGAACAGCTTTTGGTGAGGATGCTCAGGAAAACCTGCTTTGCGGCTGCGTGGAGCTTGGGGCAAGGAAGTGGCTGAAGGAGGGGCGGGCAGGCTGCAGGCTCGCTGCCGGAGCAGGCAGGCAGGGGATGCTGCCACCCGTGTGGTGGCAGGTGAAGCCCCCTGCGCCATGGGGAAGCCTGGCAGCACGGCGGTGGCTGCCGCGAGTGTCAGCGTTCCTCCCTCTCCCTCTGACGTCCTTTGTGAGCAGGTTTCAAAGACGGCTTCTCCCTTCCCCTTCTTTAGGAAGGTTTATATGAAACTTTAATTATAGTGGCACCCTCTGAAAAGGATCGTTACACCTCCCGAGCAAACAGCAGTCAGTAGCGCGACACAGGCACCCTGGGAAGTATCAGGGTGACAAAGTACCGCCGGCACTATCTGCGGAGTGTCAGCTCTCTGTGGAACGCCTCCATTTGTAAGGAAGATCGTGGGCCCTGCCCTATGATGAATGTTTAAACGAGGCGTTCAGATGAGTCTGATGGGGAGGAAGGGACCATTTTTATCCTTCTGGAGCAAAGCCTCCCGGTGCTCCCACTAACAATCCTGTGGGTGAGCAGCCCCCGTTTGAGTGAGCATCGCTCTGCTCCGCTCCAGCAGCGCCAGAGAGGACGCATCAGGGCTAGGCTTCAATTCCCCTTTTGGGACAACGAGCTTTCAGGTACTGGTTAGTACTTGGTGGGTTCTCAGAAGCAGATTCCCCTGCTTCCAGTTTTCCCTCTGCAGTGTCAGACCCTGGGGTCTGGGCAGGGACCCCTTTCACATAGTGCTTCTCCCCGCAGAGCAGCGATTGCTCCGTGAAGGAGGGGTTTACACAGGAGAGCGAGAGATGAGGCGGGCAGTGACTGGCCCAAGGGTACTGGGGGAGCCGGCGGCAGCAGGAGCCATCCCTGCCTCTCCTGGAGGCTCTTGCACGGTCAGTGCCCGGGCAGCAGCGTGGAGAGCCCCAGCACAGGCGTTGGTGGGCACAGCGGCACGATGCAGTGCGTGGTGTTTGAGGCAAGTAATCACTGAGTGGAGGAGGATAAATCTCCAGCGTCAGGGGTGGATGTTGGTGCTGTAAAGCAGAGAACCAATATAACAGTCTACATAACACCATTAGTCTGGGACCGAAGCATTTGATATAGAACGAGAGATGGCGTGAGCCAACAGGTCTCTGCTTTATTTTTCCTCGGTGCGTTTAATGCCGTGTTCTGGGTGCCGCTTCCTATGCTGCATGTGCTTTATCGTTCGGCGCCCCCCGGCAGAGGAACCGCCGGACATTTGAGAGAGCGATGAAGTCGCTAGG
>NW_010426892.1:1565-5351 GCF_000710305.1 Buceros rhinoceros silvestris | reverse complement strand
ATGGAGGGAGACGCTGGGCTGGCTGTCGCTGCGCCTTCCCTGGATGGTCTGACCCAGCAGAGCCAGTCTCTGGGAGGGTGGGATGTGAAACGGGGTCCTCAGGTCTTTGCAGCGCAGGGTAGGGGGTTGCTGCCGCCAGCCCCTCTGTGGGACTGTCCCATTGCTGCCCCACAGCTAGGCATCACTTTCCTGCCTGGGGCTCATCCCAAGTTCTGGGCACTGTGGCCCAGGTCGGTGCTGTTGCCATGTCCCCACTGGAGAGTTACTTCAGTTACTGACTTTGCAGATGAAAGGGAGCTGGAGGAGTGAGGGGGAGACATGGACACCAGAAAGCATCCGCCACAGCATCTGCTTCCCTGGGAGCAGTGTGGAGCCTGGATTATCTTCCTTTGACGGTGTCCAGGGCGGGATCCGTCTGGGCCCCTCATCTGGATCCGCCTGTCAGTGCCCTGCCCCTTGGAGAGCTGCCTGACGGGTGCTGCTGCAGGTCAGAAGGGTGGTGAGTGGTCCTGGGGCATCCCTGGGCTCCTCTCCCCTCTTGCCCAACCTGCTGGTCAAGGCATGGTGTCAGGGTGGGGTCTGGTCCCCCGGGTGCCTCCCTCATCTGGATCCGCCTGTCAGTGCCCTGCCCCTTGGAGAGCTGCCTGACGGGTGCTGCTGCAGGTCAGAAGGGTGGTGAGTGGTCCTGGGGCATCCCTGGGCTCCTCTCCCCTCTTGCCCAACCTGCTGGTCAAGGCATGGTGTCAGGGTGGGGTCTGGTCCCCCGGGTGCCTGTGGGCTCAGCCGGGGATTCGATGTCACTGTAGCATGGGGCCAGTAGGGATGGGAAGGTTTGCAGAACTGCCTGAACAAACCCTGTAAGAAGGAGCTGAGGAATGAGCTACCAACTGAGGAAGCAGTTTTGGAAGACAAATGTAATCGGCAGATCTGAATATCCACAAGTGAAATAGGAGGGAAGATAAAAGGAGCAAAAAGTCAGGGAATCCAGGCAGCACTGGTGCACTTCAAAGGGGAAGGGAGCTGGCTTATAGATTTTCCGCCAGCTGCGGCCGTGCCGGCACAGAGCAGAGAGCCAGCGTGGCGGAGAGCTGGGATGCAGAGGAAAGGGAATTTTAAAAGCAGAATTTCAGATGCCTGTTTCCCCCTGGGTGAAATTACGTAGAGAAATATTCTGGCAAAATACGAAAGGGACCGAGATGAAAGCGCAGCCCAGAGTATCTGTTGCAAATGCCATCTGTCCAGGGGGGACGGTGGAGCTTGCTCCGGCGCAGGGCCCTGCCCTGTCCAGGGGGACCAGCGCCCGGATTCCCAGTGCTGGTTTGTTGGTTGGAGGTGCAGGGGGACAGGCTGGGCGTCACCTATGTGCAGGTCCCTCGGGTAGGGAGAGCTGATAACTGCCTGTTAGATCCCCCAGCTGGAGAAGCATCGATTGGAGCTAGGCATGCTCGCCTGAACCCGCGGGTGCAGGAGGATTTGCTGGTCCAGAGCTGGCTGGGAAATGACCTGGTGCCTGTGAACCAAACTCTGAGGAGTCAGTGCCCAGTACCTGGCTGTGAGGGGTGCGGGGGCTGGCAATGGAAACCAGGGCACCCCCCGTGGCTGGGGAAGGGTGGCCTTTGCTGGTGGCTGAGAGCGCTGGGCAATGAATAATCGAGAGTTATCGCTCAGCAATCACCATAGCAACATCAAAACACAAGTGGGAGAGGGATGCTGTTCTGCAGCACTGGAGGGTGGCTGCCCACCCCCCCGGGGGCTTCTCGCGTCTCCTCCTCGCAGTCGCCCACCCCAAAGCAGAAGGATGAGCCTGGTGGGAAGGAAAGCTGGGTTCACATGGTGAAGGAAGGAGCTCCTCCAGCTGCCACTGAGCCCCGTCCTCCTGCAGAAATGCTTTAGGCGAAGGAGGTTCCCCGCACAGCCAGGTCCATGGTGCTCACTCCCATCCGTGTTGGAGGGTGCTGGCCGATCAGCTCTGCTGCTCCTCGGGACACTCCGTCCCTCGCTGCCTCCTTCCTGGATGCCAGCCAAGGGCTGGGTGCAAACCATGCATGGAAAGAAAATGCCAGATTTTCTGCACTGGCTGAAGTGGCAGGTCACTGGCCTTGGTGACTCCTTGTGCTTTTCTGGAGGGACACGGGCTCCTCCCAGCACTGACACCTCCCTGCTCCTGCTGTGAAGCTCTGGAACGAGAAGGACTTGCCTTGCTGACATGAGCTGCAGCCACGACTCTCCTAGCAGAGCTGCTAAGCCTCCATAAATATGCTTTTAATAATCAAGCAGTGTTTGTTTAGCATAAACCAACTCCCCTGCTAAATCGATGTGGAAGCCGAGAGCTGCGCGTGGTTCAGAGACATAACTCGGAGGGGGCCTGGTGTGGTCTCCGCAGGGCTGGGGAGGGCACCCACCTCCGCTCCTCACTGCTGTCATCCTCCCTGCCATGATCCCAGCTGCTCCCTTCAGGTTTGGGTACTGGGTGGCTGCAGCATCAGGCTGGAGAGGCTCCGCGGGGCTGTGCTGGGAGTGGGATGCTGTTGTGAACGCAGTGACCAACCGCCTCAAAACCAGCAGGGACCACTGGGGATGCTGACCCCGGCATACTGGGAAGTCTCATGCTTTGTGCAGGGTACAGAGTATCAGCTGGGCCATCGTGGCATCCCCTGGCTGAGACAGGGCCGTTTGTGTGCTCCCATTGCCAGGAGATGGCTCAGCGCCCAGCCCCGGCGGGGGGAGCTGGGGGTCTCAGCCTCCCGTGGGGCTGCCCGCTGAGAGCAGCTCCGCTCTGCGGAGCCTGGTGCTCTCTGACAGGACATGAACTCTGGCTGTTAAGGCCCGAGTTTCCTCTCACTTGTGTCGGTGTTTGTGTGTTGGTACCAGTGTGCTGACTCCTGATCTACGCTGGCGCAGGGCAGGAAGCCAGCCCAGCCCTTCACACGTCTGTATTCCGGTGCAGCGATGGGTGCTATGGCTGGTGGGAGTATGTCTGTCGGGACTCGGGGCTGGGGGGGAATTACAGCCTCGTATTTCCTGGGGGCGTGAGTGGAGAGGTGTTGAAAGCAGGCAAA
This sequence comes from Buceros rhinoceros silvestris, assembly GCF_000710305.1. Lineage (NCBI taxonomy): Eukaryota > Metazoa > Chordata > Aves > Bucerotiformes > Bucerotidae > Buceros > Buceros rhinoceros. The sequence continues at coordinate 2,292 of NW_010426892.1, read as the reverse complement.
GCTCCCCATCCATCTATCAAAGCGCCCGTGGGAGTGAGTGTGAGAGGACCAGGGAGCTGGTCGGTCAGCAAAGCTCTTTAGGGGGAAGAAGGGCAGAGGGAGAATCGCTCTTGTGATTTGGAGAGCTGGAGGGGTTGGCCTCCCTCGTGGTGGGCGGGGCTGGGATTTCGAGGATGCGCCTGCCAGGAGATGCTCGGGATGGCCTGTCCCTAAAGGCTGCTGGGTCCCAGTTGACTGGACCCTCCTCCTCAGAGCCCTGCGTGCAGGAGAGACCCTGGGCAGGAGCTGGTTGTCTTGCCCCACGTAGGAGCTTAGGGGGAGATGGGAATCGGGAGGTGTTTTTCATGAGCAAAAGCTGAAAAAGCAGCCTCTGCCTTTGAAGGGACAGATGCTTTATCTTCTGGGAGAGGAGCTGCGGGCCGCCAGCTCCTCCGCTTGCTGAGCCAGTGCCAGGCTGCAGGGTTGGAGCAGCCTGTGGAGTTAGCAAAAGCCTTTCTGTTACATTTGATATCTTGTTCAGATCAATATGTATTCCTTGAGCAATTCGGGGGCTTGTAGTCTCCTGATTAGCTGTCCCTTTATCCGGGTAGATTTTTCTTATCTAGAGTAATTGTTGTGCCAGAGTACATCTACGGCTGCGGCATGACCTTACCGGCAAGGGTACGCTGGGAGCTGCTCCCCGAGAAATACAGCTCCCCCTGCCCGAGCCCTCCCCGCCCGCACCTCC
>NW_010426892.1:1013-1478 GCF_000710305.1 Buceros rhinoceros silvestris | reverse complement strand
AATACGCCCCCCCCTCCCCGAGCCCTCCCCGCCAGCCCCTCCGCCTTATCTCCCTGTAAATTGTTCCTGAAAGCTTTTGTTGCCTTCCCAAGGTGAGACGGGGCAATCCAGGAGGCCAGTACATAACTCTAAACCGCTCACAGGCCCCGGCGGTGGCTGTGGGGAGCAGCAGGAGGAGGAGGAGGGATGTTTACTGCGGCCACTGGCGTGTCTTGGCTCTTTCGCCCGGTGTACTGCGATGGGAGTTTCTATTAACCGGGGTGGCTCGTCAGTCTGTTCACAGCCCTGGCTTCTTCGGTGGGTTTGTGCGAGATGCTCCAGCCCCAGATTAATCAAATTGGAAATAAATTGATGGTTAAAATAAAAACCCTCTCCAGAAGTGACAGTGATGAATGAGGGAGGCGAAGGGCAGGCGGGGAGGTTGCTCCTTTCTTGAGATGTCAGTGAACATCTTGGTGTTGCCCT
>NW_010426892.1:465-842 GCF_000710305.1 Buceros rhinoceros silvestris | reverse complement strand
ATGTGGAGCCTCGGGACTTCATCCCTCACCGCCCTTCTGGAGGGATCACTCGTGTCCCTTGATTAGTTCATGGAAAAAAATATGGGGCTGACAATAAAGGGGAGATGTGCTGCGTCAGGCTTGACGCCAGTCCCTCAGCTGTGCCTGTCACTGGCACGGGCTGTACCTGGAAAACAAGCAGCTCTATTCAATTCCATGCATGTGTGACCTGCTCCAGAGGGACTGTCTCCACGGAGCACCTGCCCGCTCCTGCTCTTTGTCTTTACTGGAAAAATCAGAGCTGCAGGTTTGTTTTTTCTGCAGGATGCCTAGCTCCAGTTGACTGTGCTCCTGTAGAAATCAGACGGAGGAGCAGGGCAGCTTTCCCCAGAGTAGGG
>NW_010426892.1:0-277 GCF_000710305.1 Buceros rhinoceros silvestris | reverse complement strand
AAAGCAGCGGGGGACTCAGGGAAGGAGATGGGGTGTTTTCCCTGACACCTGGCAAATGAGCTCCCCACCGACACCGGGAAGGAGCAGCGCTGCTCAGCAGCGGAGGCTGGCTTTGGCAAGTAGCGTTGCCCAGGATGATGCAAAGGGAAAAAGGATCAAACCCACCACGTGCTTCGGCATTTCCAAACCAAACCTGATTGCATTCGCTCCCGACTCCGCTCCGGTGCCATCCTGCGCTCCCTGGGGAGGGAGGGATGCTCCGAGCTGCCCTGTGGAT
>NW_010426891.1:1026-1228 GCF_000710305.1 Buceros rhinoceros silvestris | reverse complement strand
GCGAGAGGCCCGGCCGAGCGGCTCTTACCGAGCGCCTTGAACATCTGCACGCCGCCGAACTTCCCCTCGAAGAGGACGGTGTTGTTCAGGGGGTTAAACGCGCGGATCATGCGGATGAGGAGCACCTCGAGGCAACCTGACGTAGGCAGAGAGAGGCAGGGCAGGGCAGGGCACTGGGTGAAGGGGGGGGTACTTCATACCA
>NW_010426891.1:559-883 GCF_000710305.1 Buceros rhinoceros silvestris | reverse complement strand
AGGGGGGTTTCCATCACCCCAGGACCAAATGCCAGGCAGAGGAAAGCCCCCAGTGCAAGTGTGAAGCCCAGATTGTTCATTCCCAAGAGCAGGATGGTTATTCCAATAAATCCAGTTTGGGGGGTTGGGTTGGGTTTTCGGTTTAGGTTTCCAATTGCAACCACAATATTTCACCGAAGGGAAATATCATCCAGCCATCGAGGTCATGGTGGAGCACCGAGAGAGGAGAGGGTGGAAACAAAACAAAGAGAAAGAAAATGGAAGGAAGAAACGAAAGGACGAGTTAAACTCCAGCGTGTTGGTCACGGCCAGCTCTGGTGTCGG
>NW_010426891.1:0-414 GCF_000710305.1 Buceros rhinoceros silvestris | reverse complement strand
GTCACGGCCAGCTCGGGTGTCGGGGTACAGCGCCTGCCAGGATGCCGGCCCACGTCCCCGGAGCTGGGGGAGGCTCTCAGCTCCCCAGTCCTGCAAGTTTAGGGACTGGGAGGCTTTTCCACCTTTTTTTGGCATTTTGGGGCTTTTGCACATTCAGCTGCCTCGCCTGGGCAGACAGGCGGGTGGGGCACACGGGTGTGCACTGCCCTCCTCCTCCTCCTCCTCCTCCTCCCAGTCCAGACCAATCCTTTCCTCTCCTCCCGCCTGGCTCCCCTTTGGCTTTGCCCCCGGGAACACCTGCCCTGCTCCTTCCCGTCCCGCTTTCTGGTGGCACTTGGTTGAGGGCGAACAGGGACAAAGGCCTCTGCCCGTGGCGGCCCCTCGCTGACTCCCTCTCTCTGCCATACCCCTCAG
>NW_010426890.1:2738-6045 GCF_000710305.1 Buceros rhinoceros silvestris | reverse complement strand
GGGGGCTGCTGCCTCCCCGGCCCCGTGCTGCCCGCGGTGGTACCCGGCTCCAGGCCTTCCCCGAGTCACGCACCGAGACTTTGCTTCCCTCCTCTTCGCGCCCTCCCCATGTCCTGCCCTTCACCTTTCGCTCCCCTCGTCCTCACTCCCACCGTTTCTGGACGCTTTTCTCGCCCAGCCCGCTGCTCCCTCCATGGCCCCTCTCTGGGCCTCCCCCGTGTCCCACGCCGTGCCCCTCGCTCCCGCCTCTCTAGGCACTTCCCCTGATGTGCACCGGCCCTGCTGGGCCTCCACCTCATCCCTCTCTGTCGGGCTGTCTGCCCCTTCAGCCCCCATCTCGGCCCTGAACACCACGTGGAGTGGAGTACAGTGCTGGGAGCTTGAGGGATTCGCTTTCCTCAGGCCCTGAGGTATTCCCAGAACGATCTTAATCACACTTTTAATTGCTGTATACCTGCTTGCCCACATGCAGGGGTGTCTTTTAGTAGCCCGGTGCTCTGAGGTGATGAGCGAGCTCTGCCACCTCCTCGCCTGTCAGGTTGCACTGGGTACCCTCTCAACTGCTGTTTTTCTGGCTGTGGGCCTGAGGTTGACGGGGAGGTGGAGAGGTCTGCCTCAGTCCTCACAGAGTGCCCAGGGGAACAGCTGATAAGGGGGCCTGGAGTACTTCCGGGCTCTGATAACTGCCAGGCATTTTTTGTGAGAAAAATCAGCCTTCTAGCAGTTTACAAAGTGTTTATCTTTTGAGTAAAATCATAGTTACTGTAGCAGTCATTTTTGTGTTGCTTTTAATGAGACTGAAATTTACTGCAGATCCTGTTGCTTTTTTCTGAGCAGCTTCCCAGGAAGCAGCCAGAGTCAGTCCTTGTGTCTGTGATTCCCAAGACGGCACTTGGGTTAATGCTACTTGGTTGTTTACACCTGGTTTTGATGCCGTCAAGTTCCTTCTCTTCTACACCAGCACAGAAATGAAAGCTATACATTAATCCTAAAGCTCACTCTCCCTCTGCTTGAGTGTTACACTGGTTTAAAACAAGCTCATTGCTGCCTCCGCCTTCCCAACGTGCTGCTGTGCTCAGTTCACAGGTTGGTTACCTACATCTTCATCTATGAAGACCTAGTGTCCTTGGCCTGCGGTGCCGTTATCATCTGGTATTTCGCCAGCAGCTTCGAGAAGAACGTTGGCACTGTGAAGCACTGCTTCCTCACCAGCACCTTCGCCGTCCTCTCCGCCCTCCTCTACCTCCTGCTTGAGCCCGTTGTCTCACGGGTGTCAGCGGTGGAAGATGCCCAGGGATTCACGCCGGTTGCTTTTGCTACACTGGGTGTGTCCACCACCCGCTCGCGGATGAGGAGGACGCTGGTTTTGGGAGTTAGAGTCCCAGTGGTGCTGGTGCCGTGGTTTATGCTCTGCATCGTGTGGTTTATCCCCCGCTCTTCTCTCCTGAGCAACCTGTGTGGGCTGCTGGTCGGGGAAGCCTGTATCCTTTCCTGGTCTGGAGCAGGATCGCTGGCTCGTGGCAGGGGGAGGATGTGCTGTGGTTCTCTGTGCCGAGGTGCATCAGCTTTGTGGTGTTTCTTGGACTCTTGCTCTGCCTTAAGCTCTCACTGGCTTTGCTGTCCTCATCACACCCAGTTCCGCACTGGGTTTTCACCTCGTGCTTCCCCTTCCCCTGCAGCTTTAGTGCACATAGAGAATGCTGAGCTGAGAAGGGTGAAGGTGGGAGAATTCTCCAGGGAAAGCGGGCTGTGGCCAGAGAGGTGGATTGTGCGTGGCTGTGTCAGAAACGAGTGTGTTTTGTCTGCAGCCCTTAACGTGCTGCTGGCTTCAGATGGTCTTGGCTACTGTTTCTGCTTGGATTTCCCGGAGTCGGTGGGCTCTAGGCTGGACCGGGTGTTCCCTTTCACCCTGCTCAGGAGGATACCGGGGCTGAAATACATCCCGGGGTCCTTGGCAGAGAGAAGAGCCTTCGAAAGCAGCAGGTGAGTACAGGAGTTCCTGTGAAAGATCTTATGATATAGGGGAACTTTGAGGCATAAGTGGAGGCATTAAATCACCTTTAAAAGCCGTGTTGTGCTAGTGGTTCATATCCTGGGTGTCAGGGGGAGCACACTGGCCACACCATTGTCACCAATACATTATCACACCTTAACTCAGCCACTGAGAGTTAAACTGAGGTGCAAGACCTCTCAGGTGCTGCAAGGGCAGCGTGTACTCACACGTGCCTAGGACTGGGAGCATTCCCCCTGGCTGCGTGGCTCCCTGGGGAACACCCTTATCGTTCCTCGCCCCACGTCACCTCCCAGGAATGCTGTGCAGTGAGTTGTGCCCAAGTCTGTGTTGGAGCAGAATGTTGTACTTTGAAGAGATCTCACAATGCACCTTTTCAGTGTTGGGGCAAGATGGTTTCACCAGAAAGAAACCTTGGGACACTCGGGAATGGTTTTGAATTTGTGTATGTCACAGGCTGTGAGAACTCACTTGTATTGTGAACAGCTTGGAAACGGAGGTCAAAGTTTTCAGTTGAGCAGAGGAAGGATAGTTTTCTGTTCGGGGTGAAATTCTCCCTCTTCAAAGTGGAAGCATTGGCAAGTGTTTGCGTCTGCCCTCACCCCTGGGGAAACCTCCAAAGAAGCCCTTGCCTGCAGCAGGACCCTTGGGGTTCTCAGACCTGCCGTTGTTTTACTCCCCCCTCTCTGTGCCAGTGCTGCTGTTGGCAGGAGGGACTGTCTGTCTGTCTGCTCGCTGAGCCCGTGTCTGCAGCAGTGTGGTGCCTCTGCTCATACCGGCTGTGCACAGCCCATCAGCTCTGTGAGGGGCTGTCGGGGAGGTGACACAAACAGCCTGTTCTGGCTCAAAGGAGTTTGCAGAAACATCAGACTATCCAGCAGGGCGTGGGAATTAGTTAGACAATGGCAGTTCTGAGCGGTGTATAACTCTCTGTTTTCTTCCTGCCCAGGATTAACCCAACGCCAGGCACCTACCCCACCCAGAGCTACTGCTGCGCTTCGCCTCCGGCTCTTCCTGCTTTCCAGGCGCAGCACCCCAGCGCTCAGAGTCAGGGGGTGCAGCACAGCTGCGCTCCAGGCTACGGCCACATGCTGGGACACGAGGGATGGTGGCAGGGCCACGCTGCAGGACACAGCCTCACCTCTTCCCCCTGCCAAGCCAGAGGTGCCTTCGGCGAGCCTGACATGCGGGCCCAAGCTGGAGCCTTGCCCGGACAGTGCTGCCAGCTGGATCCACAGACACCTGCAGGCGGGGCTCAGCCAGCGTCGGAGTATCTGCCAGCCACAGCGGCTTTCC
>NW_010426890.1:1367-2566 GCF_000710305.1 Buceros rhinoceros silvestris | reverse complement strand
ACAGTGCGCCCGGCTGAACCCACAGACACCTGCGGGCGGGGCTCACCCAGCGTCGGAGTACCTGCCAGCCACAGCGGCTTCTGTCTCAGCTGAATTTTGCGGAGTCCAGGTGTACTGATCCTTCAGAAAGCAGCAGGGCTCTGGCGCTGTGCAGCACCGTTGGGGGGTGTCACACAGCAGCGCGCTGCTGGTGTCTTTACTGCCTCTGGAGTGACTAGTGGAACAGGTTGGTTTATTTTGGTTATTAGGAACAATTTCTTCCGTGTTGGGGTTGTCCTGGCCTGTCCCCGACTGCCCAGGGCAGTGGTGGAGTCCCCATCCCTGGAGGGTTTCCCAGCCGTGTGGAGGTGCTGCTGAGGGACGTGGTGTAGTGTCCTTCCTGTGCTCAGTGGCCTTCAGACGGACGTTTGCAGAGATAAAGCTGATTTCTGGTGAGGTCTGTTCCCTGCCTGTCCTGAGGGCAGCCGCCTCCCAGGGAAGTGCTGTCGTATAACTCAGCCAAGGACCTTCTGCCTCTCCAGCAGTGGAGTCCAAGGAAGTGCCGGGCGCCAGGTGGCAAACTCGGACCTGCTCGCCCAGGGAAGGGACATTGCTGGCAGGAAGGGAAGGGGTCGGGATGAGACATTTGCAGACATGTCTGAGGCTGGAAAGAGGAATTATGACTGCACTAGAGGGAGGGAAAAACCATCAGCTCTTTGGGCTGTGGCATTTGCAGAACAGCTCACAGTGACGTTACTGATGGAATGTTGCAATACCAGGACATTTCCTTGGAGGGGAGACAGAGAATTAACGTTTCTAAAGCAGGAAAAATAAAAAAGAAAAGAAAATTAATAATCCCCCAGTTAAGCCTGGGCCGGCTGCCCAGGGCATGGGCTGTCTCCAGAGGTTTGTTATTTTGTGCTTCTGGTGCGTTCCCAGTAAAACTGCTGGTTCTCTGAAGGGCAGGATTGCGTCTGTCCCTGAGGCAGGGTGCACGGCAGCCCCGGCAGCCCCTGCGCTTGTCCCTTCTTTTCCTGGGGGGCCACTGCAGCATGATGAGGGTCTGGGCACAAGCGCTGGGAGCTGAGCTGGCTGTTCTGCTGGGCTCAGGGCAGTGGTCCCGCTGTGCCCCCCCAGTCCCGCTGTGCCCCCACCCAGTCCCGTTGTGCCCCCGCAGTCCCGTTGCGTGGTGGATGCTCCAGGAGAGCCCGGCTCCTCCT
>NW_010426890.1:557-975 GCF_000710305.1 Buceros rhinoceros silvestris | reverse complement strand
GAGCAGTGCGGAGGCTCTCGTGCCAGACGCTCGGCCACAGCCTGTGCTGGGGATGGGGTGAGAGCTGGAGAGGTGCGAGCTCCCAGTGCCCGGCAGCAGCTGGGAGAGATGTGTGGAGACAGCGCACCAAGCCAGCAGGTCCCGGTCCCTGCCACCTGTCACCGCTCCGGGCACCTGATGGGCTGGGGCTGACCCCAAAGCACACACCAGCCCTGTCCTGCTGTCCCCTCGGGCGGGTGCAGGCACATCCCTGCCACTGCCATCCGTAACCTGCGGCCATTCACCCCGCAGGGGACAGTCACCGACCACAGTCACCCCGGGAGGTCCCGTGGGGTCAATCCCGGGGGTGAGGCGGGTGGTGCCCGGGCGGCCCTGCACCCCCGAGCCCTCTGCTCAGGTGCCATCCCGGACGGGGGGG
>NW_010426890.1:0-414 GCF_000710305.1 Buceros rhinoceros silvestris | reverse complement strand
GGTGGCCCGGCAGCCCTGGCCACCGCTGCCCCAGAGCCGCTGCTTTCCATATCGGTGTCCCCTCCCTGCTCCCCTCCATGGGTGTCTGTTGTCCCCGGCTCTGCCAGCACAGACTTTGCACCTTCCCCCCGGGATTTTATTGACTCTGACGTGAGCGTCAGTGCAGTGATAGTGACAGAACCATGACCTCAGCCGTGCCAGCACCAGGCTGGCTGAGGGAGGGGAACCAGCCCCGGGGTGACGATGCTGGGGCTGTCTGGGTGGGTGGTCAGGGCAGGCTCCTCAAGGCTGGGCTTGGCAGATTCATGGCCCAGCTTCACAAAAGGAAGCGGAGAGGGGGGTGCCGGTCCCTCTGTGCCCGCAGGAGCTGGGCTCTGGGGGTCCGGGTTGTGAAACCTCTCCAGCCGGCAACGC
>NW_010426889.1:4547-10743 GCF_000710305.1 Buceros rhinoceros silvestris | reverse complement strand
TTCCTCAGCACCAGAGCTGGCGGGCGGGAGGCTTCTACATCTGTTACAGGAAAGTCCTGATCAATTATTCATGCGGAAGAGCAGTAAAACGTGTTTAATAGCTCTTTCACTGGCACCGGGAGGCGAGGAGAACGTCCTGCCCGCTGTGGAGGCGTTGAGGGGAAGGCTCGTTTCTCAAGGCCTGTTGACAGCCCTGCCCCAGGACTCGTCACGGTGGAACATTAACCTCCAGAGTATTGTACATCACCGGTTAATGTTCGGAAATACCATTTATCAGCACCGGGGGGTGCCTTTACCGGTGAGGGCTTTGGAGCCAAGGAGCAGGTTCGGCCGTAAGCTGTGAGAATGGCTCGTGTTTGGTTCACTGTAGCTTTCTGGTCTCTGCACTCCAAGGCAAGATATCTAACCACCCAAACCCAATGTGTGAAGCGAGCCGTGGCAACGTGCCGGCCGCTGAGCCGCCTCTCTGTGTGTTCCTCTTGCAGGGCGGACGGATCCCATCCCTATCGTCGTCAAGTACGATGTCATGGGCATGGGGCGGATGGAGATGGAGGTAAGCGCCTGCCCTGTGCCCGGTCGCTCCTTGTGGGGCTTGTGGGGAGTTGATAGGGGAGAAATTGTGCATCAAAGGTAAAGAAAAACATGCTGTTCAATCACGCAGTGAGAAAACACTTCTCCTCAAAGCGCGTTCTCTGACCGGTGGGTACCAGCATGCCAGACCTTGTCCAAAAGCCCTGGCCTTTCGCTTCCGCAGAGCTGAGGCGGCTTGTGGGCGGAGGATGGGCCTGCCAGGAGCCCCCAGCTCGGGGGAGTAACGAGCTGCTTTGTATGTGGGTTACCCTGTGGGATGCCAAACCGGGGAGTGCAAAGCACAATATGCAAAGATGCCGTTTCAAGCCTCATCTTCTTGAAATCACGCGTTCTGGCAGGCTCCAGAGCGCCCAGGATTTATGGGACTAACTGCGTCGCTTCGTTTCTTTTTCGCATTTTTTATTTTTAAAAAGCTCGACTACGCTGAAGATGCCACTGAGCGGAGGCGTGTACTGGAGGTGGAGAAAGAAGACACCGAGGAGCTGAGGCAGAAATACAAGGTACTGAACTGGGGGCACGAACCTCTTATGTTCCCGTGGGCTGGGTGGGAGAGGATTTGTTCTGACAGGACAGCGCGCTCTCGTCGGGCTGCAGAAGCGGTTATGGAAATGAAGTGTTCTTGGGTTTTGTCATTGTTAAAGATTATTTATAGTTGAACAAACTGGTTATTTACTTCCTGGAATTAATGTTGATGTTTGTTTAGCTGCTGAAGAGCTCCAGGTTGGCGGCAGGGCTTTCTCCGTGTGCTTCACTCCCGCGCTGGGGCGGGGCAAGTGGGGTGCTTCCCCCCCTAGAGCTCAGCTCCAGCTGGTGGGGCTGCCCAGCTCCAGCTGGTGAAGCGGCTGCGTTGTCAGCGCAGGCTCTGCAGGGGCAGGCGTTAGCCGGGCAGTGAGCAGCTGGAGGAGGAGCAGCTTTTCTGTCATTCCTGAGCAAGCAGCAGGTACAGTCGTATGATGCTATTGCATAAATCCTGCGCTCTTTGAAGAGGTGGGACATGGCTCTGGTTCTGAGGAATTCGCAAGGTCCCTCTGGAAGTGTTTCTCAGGCAGCATTAAAAAAAATAAATATATGTTCTGTACTTCCATAGACTTCACGAAACCTGCGGGGTTTTTGTCAGCCAAAGGCTATTCTCTCTCTTTAATGATAAAAACGGGCCATCGTGTTGCGCTGAGCGTGACAGGCTGGAGCATGCTGGGATCAGCTGTGACCAAGTTCTCCGTGGAGACACGAGCTTTGCTGGTGCTTTAATCCACCCTTCCACTTCCCAGCGTGCCACGTGTGCCAGGTCTTAGGGCATCCTGCTCGTCTAATTGTCCCCAGGTTTGAGGAGTACCGGGGCTGAAGAGCAGCCTCAGACGTTAGAGTAAGGTGCCGGTTTTGTGTAGACTTTAATTCTTTGAGGATAATGGGAAAGTCGTTTCAATGCCCTTAAAATTAAACTCAACGGGGCAAATCTACCATTCCATTCCGACAGCGAACACTGCAGGCACTTCGTTCAGCAACAGAAGCTTAGAGCTGCCTTTCCGATTTAGGTTTTGTTTTTCATAAATTGAGACCTTGACTTGAATTGCTGTGCTCTTTGTTCCTTTAAAAATAAAAGCCACTGTAATTACTTCTAAAGCTAATTACGAGTTTGGAGCTGAACGCAGGTCACGGTCTGTTCTGGCACAGTACAAGCATGCTCTTAAATGGGCCCGTGCAGCCGGTGCCGAGCCGTTCCTCCACGGCTGGGCACACGTTCTGCTGGAAGATGCTTCTCCGTTTCATTAGTGTTACCTCCTGTGGGATGGGATGTTGCTCACACACCGTGAAAGGGAGGTTTGGCTGGTCTGGGGCAGAGTGTGGCTGACAGCCCAGATCCCCCAGTGCCACGCTGGGCACCCACAGGTGGCAGCAACTGTTGAGTGCAGAGTGTTTCTTGGTTTCAGGGTGGTTGGTTGGAGCTCTTGTGTGAACTGCGTGGCAAAGCCTTCTGAGGAGCGGCTGAGGGACCTGGAGGGGCTGAGCCTGGAGCAAAGGAGGCTCCGGGGAGACCTTCTGGCTCTGACAACTCCCTGACAGGAGGGTGCAGCGAGGTGGGGGTCGGTCTCTGCTCCCCAGGAACAAGTGACAGGACGAGAGGAACCGGCCTCCAGTTGTTGCAGGGGAGGTTGAGGTTGTCCCTGAGGAGCCGTTTCTGTCCCGTTGGGGTTGTGCCGGCGTGTCCCCGGCTGCCCAGGGCAGTGGTGGAGTCCCCATCCCTGGAGGGGTTTCCCAGCCGTGTGGAGGTGCTGCTGAGGGCAGGGGTCAGGGGGGATCTGGAGGTGCTGGGGAACAGGGGGACTTGATCTCAGAGGTCTCTCCTAACCCAAACAAGTCTCTGAATGACGCTTTGTCTCTGCACTGCAGCGATTTCGGGTGAGGTTCTTGAGGTTTGCACGTGTCTTTTCAAACGCTGTGAATGTGCTTTGCTCTCTCAGCCGCTTTTTTCCTTCCTGCCATTATTCAGCACAGATTTTCTTCCAGGAACTCTGGAGCGGTTGCAGTCCCTCCCAACCCGGATGGGTTTTTATTAGCGTGCTTCGTCATCAGGCTCTTGCATTTCGGTATTAATCTGTGAAAAATCTCTGCCAGCCTCGTTTCCCCACCGCTCCGCAGGGTTCCATTATGTAATTGCCAACTGTGGCCGCATCCTGATTAGCCATTCAGCCACTCTCAAAGGGATCCCAGATAACTCTGCAAGCAAGAAGCGAGCGAGAAATGTTCTTTAATTCCCTGCTTTTGTGGGGGTTCTGATCACTCCAGCAGCCCTGTTTTCATCGCCTGGCCCCGGGATGTTTTCTGCACACCCCCTGCGCATGGCGCAGGGAGCTTGTCCAGGCCTTCAGAGGAGCTGTAAATGTCATTGTTCCCTGAGTCTCCCGCTGCTCTGTTTTCCTTTCCTGGCTTCCTGGGGACCTGCTGCAGGCTCAGACCTCTAGATGGTTGTGTTGATATTTTTTCCTTCATAACAAGAGCCTCCAGTAATAGATGAAAGCAGGAACTTGAAATAGTTTTTTTTTTTTTTTTTATTTAGAAGGCAAACAGTGCTTTAAATTGCAAAAAGCCTTTTAGCAATAGAATTGTTCAGGTTTTTTTTTTTCTCCCCCTTTGGGTGTGGAAATTTTTAACATGAATTTTGCATTATAGAAAACACGCCTGGCAGTATTACTGTAATGTGATTTTGATGTGGGAACTGGGAGATTCACCATATTGCCTTGAACACAGTCTTAAATATACTATGAAAGCTTTTTTCATCTTTAGATGTTTGCTAGAGCCTCTTGCCAATGCCAGGAAATCTCCCATAAGAAGTTTGTGTTGAAGGCAGAACCTCTTAGGTGCTTTTTCTTAGTCGTTAGGCCATTTTTAAATATAATTTCTCTTTATTCCTGGTGAAATGGGTGGTAAATAGCTGCATGGGGGGTGTGCACTGATGCTAGTACTGTGTTCTTTGTGTGCAGCATTTGTAGCTTTTTTTTTCAGTTTGCATCGGTGTAAGTGCTTCCATCTCGTTAAAGTGAAACCTCCCCCTGCTTTCCTGTGAAGTGCAGTGATGTTTTATTAATTCTGCCACTGGGGCTGTAATCGAAACGCCCCGGTGAGAGGGAGAAGCTGCTCAGCCCTGCGGTTAGCGTGTGCCTTGCCATGGAGTGTGTTTTGGAGCCCCCCAGGCCTGCACCGCCGTGCCCTGGGGTCGGGGCTCCCTTCCAGCCATCACAGCCAGGGCAGGGACTGGGGTTGCAGCAGAGCCCCGGAGCTTTTTGCCTCTGTGGCTCCAAGAGCTGCGACTTCTCTTCGTAGCGAAGGCAGGAGGAGGAGGCTGGCTGATTTAGACACCTCATCTTTGCCCAGAGGTTTGGTTTGATGCCTCTGCCAGTGGTGAATTCCGTAAGGAAAAACAAAAAGTCTGTAACCACCTAAGGCCGTCTCCTGCCCCTCTGGTATCAAACTCAGCCTGGTGTGGTGGAGCTCACGGCGCTGCTCCGGGGACGTTTCCCCTGCGGTAACATGACACTGCAGGGAACCCGGCTCAGGTCCTGTGCTGCGGCTCCGGTTCCTCCCTGCCGAATGGCAGACGAGCAGCCATCTGTTAGCGCTCAAAATGGAGGAAGTTCTGCAGCGAAAGTTCTGAGCAGCAGCTCCAGAAGCAGCCAACTCCTCGGCTTGGCGCGAGTCTCGTCCATCTACGCGAGCAGGCAGCTGCTGCTTTATGTGTTAACTCGAGGCTTTGAATCTCTCTATCTCAGACAATCCTCTTGCAGCCACAAACCTCCTTCCTGCCATCAACACTTGAGTTCTGGGTTTAAGCGTCTCCTTTTCCTGGTACCGGTGCTAATGGGCCTGCATTAGGCAGCGGAGTCAGGGCCGGGTCAGTGTTGCAGTTACTCTTCATCCCTCTGAACCCACGAGGACTCCTTGGCTCAGTTCATACGATCCCCGGTGTACACAAAGGTTCTCTTAAGGACTGTTTTCCTGAACGCCCTGGTTCATCACCTTCCTTCGGCTAACAGACCCATTCTATTGTTAATTTTGCAGGATTACGTCGATAAAGAAAAGGCAATTGCCAAGGCTCTGGAAGACCTCAGAGCAAACTTCTACTGTGAGCTCTGCGACAAGCAGTACCAGAAGCACCAGGAGTTTGACAACCACATCAACTCCTACGACCACGCTCACAAGCAGGTAAAGGAGTGGTGGTAGCACAGTTCCTCAGGTCTGTGTTCATCACAGCGGAGCTGTTTGTGGTTAATACTTGGAATGCCCCCGGTGTATCTGTTTTTCTTATAGCCCCAGGAGTAGATGTGTGTGTCACTGGTTAAGATTTAAAACCCCTAAATCAGCAAACCGAACCCCCACGGCTGGCGTTGAGCGGCCTAGGTTTGAGCGACCCACGAGCAGGGAAGGGCTCTGTTAAACTGGGGAGAGGCTCGGTGGAGCTGGCTGGCTCCCAGTCGGCATCAGCTTTTAACGTGGTGCAGCTCTGGAGATGTGGAGAGGCTGCGTTTTAATTCTTCAGTCTGTGCTCTGTCAAGTTACAGAGCACAGGCTGGGAACTCGTGGGCTGTCAGAGGAGCGGTGAAACAGGAGCGCTCCCCAGATGTGTGACCCTCAGAAGGGGGATTTGGAATCTGTGTGGAACTGGCTTGGGTCCCCCAGGTAGGGAGGTACTGTGGTGTCCACGTGACACTCCACACTGCACAGCAAACAGGACAGGGTCACCTGTTACTCCGCTCTGCAGGATCATTTCAAGTGCGAAATGAGATGTAAATGTCCTGCAGGTCGCAGCGCTGTGCTTGGCTCGAGGTGAAGTAGCTCGAAGGAGGGGTTTTGATATGCCTGGTCCTGAACTCTAACAATGGGATGGTTAGAAAGGCTGATAACTCCTGGAGGATATGCTGTAGAGCTCGGGATCTTCAAAGCAGCAGGGAAACAGCATCTTCAACCCCAGAATGTGGCATTACAGAGGATGGTTAGTTATTTTACCCTGTGTGTTTGGTTCAGGGTGGGATAGCTCAGAGTAAACTCACTGAGGGGGTTCTCAGAGCAGCGCAGTTTCTGTTGGAGTACTGTGATGGGTCCTAGACTGAGA
>NW_010426889.1:1421-4468 GCF_000710305.1 Buceros rhinoceros silvestris | reverse complement strand
TTGAGTACTTTGATGTGTCCTAGACTGAGATCAGGAATGAATTTGTTTACTTTGTGTTGGGAAAAGGGGCTGCCTTGACCAGGCTGGTGGCACGGTCGTAACACCCGATAGCCATGTCCTTTGTCTACAGTTTCCTATCAGCTTGGCTGAAACTCGAGCACAGTTGTGTGTGTCTGTTTGGAGGTGGAAGGACCTGTTTGTGTCCCTTCTGACAGCGTGGTGCTGCGGTATGATGCTGGCCGGTTAAAACCCCAGGGTGATTAATCAGGGGACTGACACTGAGTCGCCAGGGCTGAGGGGTTTTCTAGCATCTAGAGCTGCTGTAGGAGGAGGAACAACCCTGTGGCAAGCAGCCACCCCTCGGTGGTGTAAAAAGACCCATCAGCCGGGGTGCAAGAAGAGCGACCTGCACAGAAAACATCTGGCAACGCACAGGGTGGAGAGAGCCTCTTGTCAGCAGAGAGGGTTTGGGGGTTGCTTGGTCCCACTGGTGGTTTTTAAAGGAATCGATGTTCTTACTCCAGGCTTTGGAGAAAACGAGCCTTCCAACTTGGTTACGTCACCCCGCATTAATTTCTAGTTACACGGGGATTTAAACACAGAAGCAATCACGCTTTGCTTAGGGAAAAAATTGCTTGTCAAGCTTTATGTCACGCTGAAATGTGTGTCACCCTGTTGGGTCAGCGTTCAGCGAATGAACTTGAAACTGCCGAGCAATAATGAAGGTAAATTTGCATAAGTAACACCATCTCCCTTCTGTTGTTCGTTACCGCTCAAGGCATGCTCGCTCCTGACAGTCTGCTCTAAATTTTAAGGTAGTTAAAAAAAAAAACCAACCCAACCCAGCACTGTGCTTTCATAAAACATTGCACATCGCTGTTTCTGTTTTGCTTCTCCACACAAGACAAGGTTACATAAAGGCTAATGTAATTTTTTTGAGGAAAAACATGAAGTTTCATTAAAAGCAGGCTGATGGGTCGGCTTTCTTGGGAAGATGAGACATCACGGTGTCCCAGATAATTACAGCAAACCATCTCGGTGTGTATTATCTGCCACGTCTTGTCTCCTCCACGTTAATTCTTGAGGCAACAGCGCTTTGGTTCTGCCTTTTTCGTAGCTGGGTGAACAGATTTCCAGGGGATCATTTCTTTTTTGCTTTTAGGTATTTTTAGTTACACGTACCCACAACATTGAAGTGTTTGCTTATTCCTTCTGTGGCTCAGC
Source organism: Buceros rhinoceros silvestris (assembly GCF_000710305.1). NCBI lineage: Eukaryota > Metazoa > Chordata > Aves > Bucerotiformes > Bucerotidae > Buceros > Buceros rhinoceros. The sequence continues at coordinate 3,244 of NW_010426889.1, read as the reverse complement.
GAGCATTAGGCTGCCCCTGTAAATAGATGTTCCCTCCTGCCATCCCTTTCCTCTCCCCAGTTATAAAGACGCTGTCTTGTATTCCAGGAAGGAGCTCAGGATTATTGCGAAACAGGGATGATAGGTAAGTGTGTATTGATCCCTGCCGGGGAAATTTTGGACCCACCAACTTGACAACACCAAACAATTAAAGGGGAGGTTTTAGTATGATGATTTCCTGCCTGTCCTGTTTTTTTGTAGCATTTGGGTATGTCTGAATCCACCTCAGCACCAAGTTTCTACCCAAAAGGTGCTATTTCTGCATTACCTTAACTGGGAAAACAATCTTCAGGTTGTGATCACAAACCACTGGCCTGTTTAGTCGTGCTCTAAACGTCTTGTTGGAGGCGTGCAGTGCTGGAGGCCGGTCCGTGAGCTGAAGCGCAGCTGTTTTCGGGACCAGTAACCCAATCTCTTCACCAAATGGTCGGCCCCTTGTGGGGGAAGCAGCTGGGGTTCGTACAGGTGGCACTGCGAGAGGGAAAACAAACGCAGCTCCCTTAGAGATCCTTCCGTGAGCCACCGAGGAAGGCTGGAACCACAGATGTCAGAACTACTCATACTCTGGACTGGGGTTTTTTTTAGCTGTAAGATCTTGAGCCTGGCAAGTAGCAGGACCCCGCTGATGTTGCTCACTCCTGACTGTCAGCAGAGTGATAATAACAGACAATGCAAAAGGCAGCAAATGTGGAAAGAAAACTCCTGCTGCAGCCACTGAGGGACCCGGGTAGTGAAGACAGACCCAGTTTGTGTGGGTTTTTTTGTGCAGCTTTCAGGCAGATATGTGATGTCAGGTGCCTGAGAGCTCCTGCAGTCCTGGAACACTCTGGGCGTAGCGGGGATGTATCCTTAGGGCGTCGCACCCACGCAGGCACCTCAATGGGTGCCGGATTTTGACATCAGGGAGCCTCCTGTGAGGTTTGTGTGCAGCTGGACATGGGTCACCTCACCCAGGGTTGGGCCCAGTTTGTGTATTAGTATCAAATAAACCTGGTCTGCATTGCCCATCACTTAGAGCAGAGGTTGTTACGTGGGATTATCGTCCCTGTAATTAAAGCAGCATTTACAGTCAGTGTTTGGTTCTGTTTTTTACTTCAGCAAAGAACTTAGGTGCAGGGTCTGCTACACGGTCGCCTCTTTCCTGGTGGTGCCTGGTGATGGGCTGAGCTGTTCACGGAGTCACTGACCCGGCAGAACAGAAATGCTCCCCCGGATTCAGCGTGAAAACCCCACGCGTTGCTGGGTGAACTCTTGCCAGGTTAACTGTGAGAACGCGAACCACTGTTGAAGCGCAGCCCTTCACATAGCTGTCGTTTGATTTATTTCTAAATATGTGGCGTTTTGAAGGGGTAGGATTAATTCAGCATAAATTCCCGTTATAAAGGGGCAAAGGTAGTGAGGATGGATCTGAGACATGAAACTCCAGATTTGCAGTTCTCTTCATGCCCTAACGATCTGGATCATTGCTTCTCCTGCTAAGGGGGAGGGATCTGCTCAAGCACACTGAAATTACCAACCAGTTCTGGGTTGGTTGTGTCCACTTCTGGGCTCCTTCGTGTCCAGTTTGGGCCCCTCACTGCCAGAAGGACATTGAGGGGCTGGAGAAGGACAACGAAACTGGGGCAGGGTCTGGAGCACAATGTGCTGAGGAGCGGCTGAGGGACCTGGGGGGGCTGAGCCTGGAGCAAAGGAGGCTCCGGGGAGACCTTCTGGCTCTGACAACTCCCTGACAGGAGGGTGCAGCGAGGTGGGGGTCGGTCTCTGCTCCCCAGGAACAAGTGACA
>NW_010426889.1:599-921 GCF_000710305.1 Buceros rhinoceros silvestris | reverse complement strand
CCGAAATAATTCTGTGATTCTGTAAGTGGGCAGTGCAGGGGTTGATGAGCACTCAGGATACAAACCCTGGAATTTCTGGTTTGGGGAGAATTGGAATTGTGCTTTCCAAAAAATTGTGTCTTCAAGCACAGCTTGAATGTAGAAGCCTAAGGAGAGAATCTCCGAGATACTCGGTGTTAGTGGGAGGCTCTTGTGCTCTAGAAATGCTCTACCCTCAGAAACCCCCCTGTGTTTTTTCTGAACCCAGTTTTAGCTCTCCAGCTGCCTGTTTGCTGGTGGCAAACACCGAGAGAAGAGCAGGGGTACGTAGGGAACGTTAGAG
>NW_010426889.1:0-472 GCF_000710305.1 Buceros rhinoceros silvestris | reverse complement strand
AAACACCGAGACAAGAGGAGTGTTACGCAGGGAACGTTAGAGAGAAGTCCTTGAGGCTGCGCTGGCAGCTCCCGATGGTGCTCTGAGCTATCTGGGTGGCATTAACTCAGGGGTATTTTTCCAAGTTGAAAACGAGGTGTTGGGGAAGAAATGAAGCTGAAGCAAAGCTGGAGTTACGTGCCCTTTCCCCTCTGCTCTTTTCACTTCACTTACGAGCGTGCGAAGAATGTTGATGACCAGAAATGAGCAGGGCCAGTGTTATATAAAATTGTAGAGGTTGCCATCCTTTGAGCTGTGACGGTGCAGCTCACTCCCAGACGCTTTTGTGGTGTAGAATTGAGTGGATGTCAAAAGTTCAGAAAGCCAGAAATCTGCTGGCGTGTCCTGAAAATTACGTTATTATTTTATTTAATAGGGACTGGCAGAGAGACTTGAGAACAATGGCAGGGGAGGGGCAGGCTCCCAGGGGGTT
>NW_010426888.1:3222-4115 GCF_000710305.1 Buceros rhinoceros silvestris | reverse complement strand
GGATGGATGGATGGATGGATGGGTGGATGGAGACAAAGCTCACAGCTCCTCTGCTGAGCTCCCCAGGAGTGCCTGCAGTACCGGCAGTCCCCAGTGTGACCCTGCACCACACGAACTCGTCCAGATGGAGCTTCTGCCCTGCCTGAAGGCAGCAAGCGGCTGCTCTTTGGGATGGGGAATGGGGGTGCTATTGGATGGTGGCTGTGCTGGGACCAGCGCTGGCCTCCTGCGTGACCCAGTTGCAGCAGTTCAGTGAGCTCCTCGGCACTGGGATGGCATTTCTGCCCAAGCCATCCGCTGTCCCAGCCGGTTTAATTAACCACTGAGCCATTCCCAGCCCCGCTTCATCAAAGCTCACAGACAAACCACCCTTTGTGCCCCTCCAGCCCATCAGTGGGGAACTGCCAAGCACCAATTAATCAGCGGCTCCTGCTGTGACGAGCCTGGGAGCTGGTGCCCCAGGAAGGTGGAGATCAAGGGGTGGAGAAGGGCCACTGCCTGCCTGATGGGACAGAGCTGGGACTGGAGCCCAGCTCCTGATCCCACCCCAGGGAGATGATGGGGAGGCACACACTTCCCCGGGCAGGGACCAGCCACCACTCCTGCCATACCACAGAGTCACAGACTGGTTTCGGTTAGGAGGGACCTTAAGGATCATCCAGTCCAACCCCCTACCATGGCAGGGACACCTTCCCCTGGACCAGGGTGCTCAGAGCCCCAATCAACCTGGCCTTGAACGCTGCCAGGGATGGGGCATCCACAGTCTCTCTGTGCCAGCATCTCACCACCCTCACAGTGAAGAATTTCTTCCTAACGTCTAACCTAAATCTCCCCCTGGCAGTGGAACCATCAGCCCTTGTCCTGTCCCCACAGCCCCTGCTGACCAGCGCCTC
>NW_010426888.1:2516-3157 GCF_000710305.1 Buceros rhinoceros silvestris | reverse complement strand
GGTCTCCCCGCAGCCTCCTCTGCTCCAGGCTGAACCCCCCCAGCTCTCTGCCCTCTCCTCCCAGCAGAGGGTTCCACCCTCGGGTCACTGCCGGGGCTCCTCTGGCCCCGCTCCAGCAGCTCCGTGTCTCTGCGGGGCTGAGGAGCCCCGAGCTGGCCCCAGCGCTGCAGGGGGGTCTCCCCAGAGCAGAGCGCAGCAGAGGGGCAGCATCCCCTCCCTCCCCCTGCTGCCCACGCTGCTGGGGATGAGCCCAGCACACGGGGGGCTGCGGGGCTGCGAGTGCACGGTGCCGGATCATGTCCAGCTTTTCACCCCCAGCACCCCCAAGTCCTTCTCCTGGGGGCTGCTCTCCAGCCCCTCACCCCCAGCCTGGGCTGACACCGGGGGTTGCCCCGACCCAGGGGCAGGACCTTGCCCTTGGCCTTGTTGAACCTCATGAGGTTCACACGGGCTCCACTTCTCCAGCTTGTCCGTCTTGGTGCAGGGACACCTGGCAATCCACCCCTGGCGGCCCTTGGCCAAGAGAGAGCTGCTGACGGCGATGCCAGCTCGAGCAAGGCACGTTTGTGAGCACGGGGAGCGTGCGGACCAACGATCATGTGGCCCAGTACGGGTGGCTGATCGGGGGACAGCGCCGGCAG
>NW_010426888.1:1824-2372 GCF_000710305.1 Buceros rhinoceros silvestris | reverse complement strand
GGGGGACAGCTCCAGCAGGTCCAGCACATCCTCCGTGGGCCTCCAGAGATAAGAAGCAGCGTCTGTGCGGTTTGCAGGGAGGGCAGTAAACCCAGTTTGCTGTGCAGCAGTTTTCAGGCAGGAGGGTCTGAGCGGCGATGTGAGACGTTCCCGGCGCTCCGCGGGGTCCATGTGCTGGAGCAGAAAATATTTTGGGGGGTGAATGTAAATGTTAAGAAAAAATAAAGAAGAAAAATAACTATTCTGGCCCAAATCAAATCCCCACGTTGGTATCAGGGGTTGTTTGAAATCGAGTGTCACATGTTTTCAGATCTGATTAACAGGGCAGAGGGAGGGTGGACAGGGAACATCCACGTGACACACCCACCAGTTCTCCTCGGAGGTGATTCGGTTTGCTCTGGGTTTTCCCTTCCCGTTTTCACTGGACGGGTCGGTGTGGCCAGAACTGCCACCCCCTCTGAGCAGCTCCTGAGGGCTCCGGGGGCTGAAAGGGGTCAGCAGGCAGCGGTCACCAGCCTCTCCCGGTGGTGCTGGCCATGGCCCCGGGC
>NW_010426888.1:602-1468 GCF_000710305.1 Buceros rhinoceros silvestris | reverse complement strand
GTGGTTCAGCTCTGCCAGCTCTGAACCACACCATTGCCAGCGTGTGCCTCGCTCAGCGCTGCTGAGGGAACCACTAGGTCCTGGTCCTCCTCTGCTCAGCCCACTTGACATCGGTGTCCCGCCGGTGGCAGCCAGGCAGTGATTTCTAGGCCTAAATTGGTAATTAGTTAAATCCGTCCTTGGCACAAAGGGGAGCACGGTGAGCTGGAAGCTACGCCAGGAGCGCGCCCGTGCCCGCGGTAGGGAGGAACATGGAGCGGGGGCTCTGCAGGGGACGGGGAGCTGCTCTGCCCCGCCAGGCGCAGAAGGGAGGTGGTTGATGATGGGGCTGGAGCAGGCTGGGAAAACAGATCGGCCCCGGCGCTGCGCTCCCGTCTCCTCCCGGCTGGACCTGAAGGAGTTAACGCAAAATGCCACCTACTGTATTTTATCTCCTCCATTGAGGCAGCTCTGACACTGGCAGCAGAACAATGCCAAATCCTGATTAGCTCTGCTTTTCCAGCGAGAGGGGAGGCACGAGAGGGTGGGGAATTAATACTATTCTGCATAATTTTTAATCTAAATTCCATTTCTTTTCTTTTCTTTCTCTAGGAAGCAAACAATCCAGGGGGCTTTGTCCTCAATTTCTGGCTTTCATAATCTAAATGAATTGTTTGCAAGTAGGAGCCAGCTGCAACGCTGGCAATCTCCGATCAAATCTGCCTTTCTCCTTGTTGTAGCAATCATTAATTTGCTCCTCAGCTCTGATTAGCTAATCCCGGCTGCCTCGTGGCGCCTCACGGGGCGAGAACCAGCGGGTGAGCTGCAGCTCCCTTTGACGGAGCCGGAGCTGCTGGCGGGGTGACGGGCTTGGTTTCCGCGGGATC
>NW_010426888.1:0-439 GCF_000710305.1 Buceros rhinoceros silvestris | reverse complement strand
CTCCCGGTTGTCAGCTCTCCGGAGCGGCGCGGGGGGCTCCGGCAGGGAAGGCTGGCCGGGTTATTTACGGCATCCTGGCATTTTGGAAACACCGGCGGGTGCTGCTTTCCCCTGCTCGGAGCGGGGCGTGCCAGGTTGTTACGCCTGGGCTAATTAGCTGGGCTTTAAAACCGGAATCGATGCTGCAGCACCGATTTGCAGGGCTCAAAGGTATCTGGGTGCTGCCCCATTCTGTGATGCTGCTGGTGTGCTTGGGGGGAAACTGAGGCACGGGTCTGTGTGCATGGGTGCGGGGGGGCTCACAAAGAACGAGCCCCAGCGGCGGGGCTGTCTGGAAGGGGTTTGCTGCTGTGCCAGCCCCCGGTTCATTCTGAGGTGAGTCCCGGTCTCAACTCATGCCGCAGAGGAGCGAGCCCCTGCCTGCTGGCAAACCGGGACG
>NW_010426887.1:3818-4036 GCF_000710305.1 Buceros rhinoceros silvestris | reverse complement strand
AGTTACTGAAGCAGACATGGAAGACTGCAGAAAGAAAGGGCCTGGCTCTCGGGGAAGGTGCAGATGACGTGTCTTTGGTGGACCTGGGCCGTGACCACCTTGGACTTAGCCGTGGCCAGCCTGGACCCGGCCACGACCGCCTTTGGCTTGGCCATGACCAACCTGGGCCACCTTAGATCTTGGCCATGGTCAGCCTGGGCCACGACCACCTTTGACAT
>NW_010426887.1:3225-3580 GCF_000710305.1 Buceros rhinoceros silvestris | reverse complement strand
AGGTGGGCAACAAGCTCCTTGCAACCCGCGCCGGGGCAAAGGCTGCAGGGCGATCACAAGACGTGGTGCAGGCCACGGGGCCCAAACAGCGACGGGACCAGAGCGCCATGGGCAGAGCGGGGCCAGCAGCTGCCGGAGCCGCGGCTGGGCAATAAAGCCTCTTTTTGGAGTTGCAGAGGCCCCCAGAATAGCACCTGAAACCAATAAACTTCCCTTTCAGGAACTTCTGTAATTTGAAACACACACGAGAACAAAACAAAACAAAACAAAACAATCCAGGATTGTCTGAAGTTGTTTGTCAAGTGGGGCTCTGGGCTTGGTTGAGATGTGGCTCCGATGGGGGGGGCGGGCGCTG
>NW_010426887.1:940-3038 GCF_000710305.1 Buceros rhinoceros silvestris | reverse complement strand
TTTTCCCGCGGGTGAGCTCCCCCATCTGTTTTCCCCCCCGCAGCGTCTTCCTGCCTCTCGGCCCCTCCAGCTGACGCACGGTCCCACGGCATTGCGTCACGCCACCCCGATCCCAGCCGCCCGGCTGGTGTTTCGGAAGAAAGCGGCTAAAAATAACCCCCACCCCGGGGCCCTGCCCGGGCCAACGGCTCATCGCTGTTGAGCAAGGGGTTGAGCGCTGAGCCCGTCCCCACGCTGGGGTCGTGCCCCAGCCCTTCGACACGAGCACTAAGCGGGATGCTGGGCAGGCAGGGGGACAAGCAGCACAGCCCAAGGCTGAGGGCGCTCAGGTGTGAGCGTCTCGTGACGTACCAGCCGTTCTGCAGGTCCCAGCTGCCCACACCTCGATGGTCCTCCTCCCTCCATGGAACCCACATCCACGACGTGGATAACCGTGTTACTGTACTTCAGAACAACTTACCGGGGTCTTCCGAAGGCAGCACACATGCCCCGCACCAAGGGGACAGCCTGAGCCGTCCCCATGCGCCTCGGCTGGCCCATCCCCACCCCACGCTCAGGGGACCTCACCCTCGCCTCTCTTCTGCTCCTTTTATGCCAACGTCGGAGCGATCCCACCAGAATAACGCTCCAAACCACGGCTGATGCTGCCAGCCACCTGCTGTCCGGTACCTGCCCTGATATAAAAGCACAAGGATGGAGTCAAATAACACCCCCAACTCCTTCAATACGGGTGAAAACTGACAGGGGGGACAGGGAGAGCCCCGAGGGCACAGGGAGGTGCCCAGCAGTTGGGTTTGAGCCTCATAATTGTGGGGGAAATTAAAAAAAAACCCAACCAAGCCCCAGCTGGGGCAGCACAGGCGCTGCTTTTGGTTTGGGGAACACTCAAACAACATCCAAAAAACCATCTGCATTTCACTGATGTGTTTCAGTGTCATGGGAACTGCAGAGAACCTGGAGCAGAGGGAAAAGAGAACGTTGGAGCAGAGGGAAAGGCACCCGCACCCCGGATCCGTGGGAGAAGAGGTGATATACACAGGGAGACCTGGGGGCAAAGCAGGGACCACCCCCTCGCCAGCCCTTCCTCGGGCCCCCCAAGCAAACCGCACTCGTGGCAAATAGTTGAAAGTTTTTATTCATATAAAACTCATATTAAGAACATAAAAGATCTTAAAAAACCAAACAGATCTGCAATTATTTACAGCAGTATTGCACAAGTAGAGTGGCAATTACCCTGTCCAGAATTCATCAGTGCAAACCACAAGTCAGCCAGGGAAACTGCAGTAAAAACGCTACATACGCTGGGTCCTGGGGAACGAGTTAGTGATTCATCAGCACGTCCGCGCGCGCCGGGGCGGTACCGGCGGCAGAGCTGCTCCAGGGGAAGCGGCCGAGGTGGAGGGACATGGGGCTTCAACCAGGGGGGACGCAGGAGCCGAATCCCCCCGACCTTCACTAATGCTGACTTCTCTGAGGTGCCTAAATCACTACCGGGAAGTGGGACTTAGGCACTTGGAGCAAAAATAACAACAGTCGTGATTCAACCCACGCGGGCTGCGCTGCCAGGAGGGGACAGCGCCAGGGGAGGTGAGCGTCCCTTCTTGCGGGGCGGGGAGGAGAGGAGGGGGCAACAAAACTATCTTTACAGGAACTTAAATAAGCAGAAAATAAATATACAACATTTCTACACGTTACAGCATTATGGAACAGTAGAGTGCATTAATTACACGGGGGAAAAAGAATCTACAGTATTTACCAGGTTCAACTCTAAAAAAGTTTAGAAAAAAACAGTAATTTTTTTTCTTTTTTTTTACTTATTTGTAAGCTGTACAAAACTTACACGAGAGAAAGGAGAGGAAATACATTGCACACAGATATTTGGCTCAGATGATGAAGTAATACGGTGCCCTACTCTAATAAATATTCAGGTATTTACAGTTACGGGGAAGAGGAGAAGCGTTACCGCGCGGTGTGCGATCGCCCGGGAATACACCTGCTCTCCCCGCAGCCAGGGAGAACTCCTCACCGCGTCCTTCTGGCAGAGCAGAGACCACGGGTGACGCCTACGATGACCCCGAGCAGGCAGCCGCCGCGGCTG
>NW_010426887.1:579-806 GCF_000710305.1 Buceros rhinoceros silvestris | reverse complement strand
TACATTGCCCCCGAGCAGGCAGCCGCCGCGGCTGGAATGAGCATCATCCCGCCTCAAAAACACCACTCTTCTCTGTAGAGGCTTCTGGGGGGTTTTTTGCCCTAAACCTCACAACTCTACGGGGGTAAGACCTGATTTTCCTAACTTCCGGCCAGCATCGCCTCCCGAGGAGAAGCTGGTGCCAATACCTCGATTTTTTTCCCTTAAAATGAATGTAATTTTTTCCC
>NW_010426887.1:0-439 GCF_000710305.1 Buceros rhinoceros silvestris | reverse complement strand
GTTTTTCCCCCCGCCGCTGGCTGGGACAGCCGGGGGCAGGGGTTGGGTAAAGTGCTCGGCGTTTCTTTGGTGTACTCCAAGGGACACATTCTGGGCAGCGTGGGGCCGCGCGGCCGTAAGGCTGCGAGACCCCAAAGCACCATTTCATCCACCGACGATGGATGAAACTCAACTGGGAAAAAAAAAAACTCATTTGGTTTCCCGTCCCCGCCCCTAGATTTTTAATGTGTATATATACGTATTTATTTTATCACTGGCTGGGGTTTTCTGCTTTTCTGCATAAACCCTACAGAAAAAAAGCAGTGGCTTGAGCAGGGCTGGGGCAGCGCAGCTCCAGTGAGCCAAAACCGAGGGGACGAGAAGCAGGGGCCCGCCCTGGCCACGCTCAGCAGGTACTTTAGAACCGCTCGCTCTCCACCAGTGCAAAGGTTCCCCTCGC
>NW_010426886.1:11034-11308 GCF_000710305.1 Buceros rhinoceros silvestris | reverse complement strand
TAATATCCTCCAAAGCCTGGGGAAAACACCCTCCGTGCAGCAGAGCCTTGCACGCCCGCCTGCCGAGCAGCGGGGCGGCCAGCCGCAGCCTGCGGAGCTGGCCAGCGGGTTTGGCTCTGCCGAGGCAGGTCTGCCCTGGCTCCGGCTGCTTTGCTCCGCTGCCCTCCTGCAGCACAGGTGGCAGGGTTTGCCAGGCAGCAGCAGGAGTGCTGGCTGTCACAAGCAGACCAGCTGCTTGTCCTGGTCCCCCTGGCTTGTTCATTAGGGCACCCCC
>NW_010426886.1:5311-10943 GCF_000710305.1 Buceros rhinoceros silvestris | reverse complement strand
CAAGCTGCTTGTCCTGGTCCCTCTGGCTTGTTCATGAGGTCACCTCAATAGCAATGCACTTCTAACTTCTCTCTGTCTAGGCCAGTCAGCAGCTGGATCACTGGTGATTCTTCTTCTCATGGCAGTGCCACAGGACAGCTGCTGGGCTCCTGCCAGCCCCAGCCCACTCCTTCCACAGCCCTCCAGCGCTGAACCCCCCTTCCTGGCTGGGCTCCAGCAGTGTCTCGTGTTCAGCCACCCTGACTCTCCCCTGAATGCTTTGATTCGATATTCTTCTTCACTTCTCCTGAAACAGTTGAAGGCTCAAGCTCACTCGTTCCATTCCTCCTGAACCCATCAGTGTTGTGGGCCTGTGGCCATCGGAGGCACACAGCTCCTTTAGACCTCATGTAGCATCTGACCTTCCTTTTAATGAAGTTGTATTTTGGGCAGAGGACAGAGAGACTAAGTCTGACCCTGCTCCTGCTTGGCTTCAGGGACACAAAATCGCCAACTGAAGTTTTCATTTTAAATAAGAAGGAGCAATGGCAAGAGCTGCACTTTGTCACGGTCCAGTACCTTGGTGTGGAGTTTGTGACTGAACACCGGCAGGAGCTGGAGACTGGAGGTTACCACGTCTGCAATCCCAGGGCATTATTGCTGGGATCTTGTGCACACAGATCCTGCACACTGCTGCCAGACGGAAACGCACAGCAAGTTCCTCTTGTTTCCTGGGATAGGGTAGGAAGTTCTGGCTTTGTCCTGATTACTTGCCTCCTGGTTTCTCTGGTTTCTTGGATGACTGTTGCTTGCAAACATACCTGCATGTTTCTGAGCATTTTTTCTCTCCTTTACTTCAGCTCTGATTATTCCCTATCTCACAGTACTTTTCTATTTTCTGTTCAGATAGTTAAACTGGAGATTAAATGGAGTAAAAAGTTATTACATTGAAAAAATGAAACTTCTCAAATTTTTTGGCTGAATTCCCTTGACTAAATTATGTGAGTTTTTTATTTGCTACAGCAGGTCCCCAGGCTCCTGACTAATGTTGCAAAATGTTAATAGTTTCTCTCACTTCCCTGCACTCTCCCAATCACCCTTCAACCAATATCATGGTCTGTCCATCCTGAGTGGTTTGGGGTTTTTTTTCCAAAGGCTCTGCTTCCCCACTGTAATAATATTAGTGCAGCTCCATTAGTGCTAGCACACATGGGCCCTGTGGTTACCCCTGGGCTGTCTAAATCCGTACCCTGAACTTCACAGCATGCAAATCATCGAAGAAATTAGAAGATGGCAGCCAGCCAGATTGCCACACTTGTGAGAGAGGGCTGCTAATGTACACCTAGGTGTAAAGGATAAATACTCCCTCGCATTCATGTTGCTAAGCCTGAAGGTCGAGTGCTGAGTCTTTCCAGGATAAGACTGATACTGCAACGCTGGGCTACAGAACAGCACTGCAAGAAGTGGGTTACTGAGATTTTATGGGGGAGCAGACCGAGGCATGCCAAGGGATTTCATCCAAAGCGGATGCCTGAAGACGGCATCCTCGTCTGGAGTGTGGGAATAAACAGAGCTTCCTCAGCAGAATCCAGCCCTGAGACAGGGACACACACAGGGTGAGAGAAGCGCTTCAGGAGTCCCTTGCCCAGAGCACAATCCCCCAGTAACTGACAGGAAGGTTTCCATGTGCTGCCCGTGCCAAGAGGCTTTGCTGAGCAGCCCTGTCGGTCATTCCCAGTGCACCCTAAGGAGGTGATTTTGGACCGTTTATAATCCTTTGTTGCCTGCTGTTTATTGAGCACAGACTTTTGCACCTGCCCTGCTGCTTATGCACCAGGCGAATGCTTTAAGCAGGGCTGGTTTGCCCCGTGATGTGGGCACACGAACAGCTGGCAAAGCTGAGCCACATCTCTCCTACTCCCACGAGCTGTAGAGGCTGAAACCTTGCTGAGATGTTCATTTTTCTAACATCCTGCAAGACATGACACAGCCCTGCATTCTGGGACCCCTCACACACAAACCTGCTACAGGTGGTGAGAAGGCAGATTATAACAGCATCAGCTCAAAGCTTTGGTTTTATTCCCATACCAAAGAGCCTACAAACAATTCTTCCCTGGGTTTTCCATGACGTGTAGCTCAATATTCGCAAGGCAGTGAAAACTGCAAAACTAAAAATATATATATAAAAGGAAATTGTTGTTCCCCAAACCATTTGTTATAAATGTAGAATTTGTTACAAATTAGAATTGCACTTTTAAGACACTGCTTAGAAAAGCCTAAGCAGAGCTCACAAAAGGACGTGATTGCACAGGTATGACAACCAAAGCACCCCCAACCTGGCCCTGTAGTGACCTACACAATGACCACACCTTTGCGATTCAGGCCTGATTACTCCAGCTGAGCTTTAAAGAGCTAACGGAGGAATGGGGTATCTGTTGTTTTGTTCCCTTGTCCCCTTGCAGCACTGCTGTGAGCAGTTTCGGAGCGAAGCAGCTGGACAAAGCAGCCTGGAGGTGCTTTGCAGGCACCGAACCTTTCCATGGGGACGCGGAGATTGTTGTCACCAAACGCAGGAGTTTACTACCACTCGCAGAGTCACCTTCTGCATGCTGCACAGCTCCTGCAGTGCCTCTGGAACTGGGGTAAGGGCGTGCCTGATGTGGCTGGGATGCATTGGTGAACGTGCAGCTAAATTCGCTGTTAATTCAGTGGCTCACAGGCTGTGCCTCTAGACACTGCACCAAAGGTTTCTGAGCTTTGCAGGAGCCGCGTTCTGCCTCAGGTCCTACCCCACTAGCGCCACATTAAAGCTGAGCAAAGGGTGCAATGGCAACATGGGCACAAGGGTAAACTTAAAGACAGGGACAGCCGAGCCAGCGCGGCCACCAAAGCATCTCCTGCTGCTGTCACCGCCTCTTGCCAGAGAGCAGCCTTCCCCCGTGCAGACCGTCAGTCACGGGAAGGTGGCGGGCAGCTGAGTTCTTGTGTCACAATAACTCCACTTTTGTTACTTGAGCTTGTTTGTAGCCTATATAATCACAGCAATTAGATACAACCACTCTTAGCTGCACAGCTTAATTACAACTAATGCACATCATTTCAATTAATTTTAATTATACGGAAAATGTGAAGAGTCTATTACTCCATTGTTAAAATCATTTGGGACGAACAAGACTAAAGTGCTAAATTTCGTAAAGGACCTAGTTATTAATTTTAACTCACTAATGAATGGATGTGTCTCTAAATTCTCTGAAGATGTAGTCTCTACTTGAAGAGTCGGTGCTGTAGATTTATGGATCTATTGGCTTGCACAGAGCGTTTCAGTCCCAGCTTTAAATACAAAATGGAAATGTGCCATTCTGCCGTCTCAAGCAATACTTCTACAAAAGTTATTTCATGTTAATTAAAAGTAACCACCTTAAAATTAACATCCACTGCTCTGAAATATCACTGTGTGGACACTTCTAACAGTAAATGTAGGCAAGATCACTTACTTGGAATAATTTTAGCTTCTAATTGAAGCTGAATTGAAGACGTTGAAATTTACCTCCTACTAGCTCATTTCTATTTAGTCTTTGAAAGAAAATGTTTAATGCTCCTTGGGTAGGAAGGTTCGGAAGGTCTTATTTATGATATGTGCTATTTTTATCTGCTCTTATAAATACCACTCCCTTGGAAATAAAATGTTTCTGGAGTTTGCTACATTAAAAGGAAAAGAAACAGCAGAAACTTCGAGTCCTGCTTTAAAGCATGAAAGGGTTTATCTTATCTAGAGCAACCGGTACAGGATAACCGGTGTTATCTTATCACCACATATTGATGTCAGGGTTTAAAAGGACTTGAGGCTGTTATGCTACATGGAGCAGAACTCCTACACTGATAAACACTGATAAAGCTGCAGCGCTCTAAACTACACCTTCTTTCTGCCCCAAATACACATGAGAAGAGCCAGAAGCGTTTTTCCTAGCACAGCACAATCCTCTGAGTGAGGGTGGGCTCCTTGGCCAGCTGCTGCTGCTGGGGAAGGTCCCTGAGCTCAGCCAAGGCTGACAGCAGCCTCAAGGAAAAAAAACAAAACCTATCTTCAGGCTGAGCTTTGCCCATGGCCATCACTGAACTCCAGCCTTACAGGAATAACCTGAACCGAAGGTGTGATGTTTTGTCAGTTTTGTTGATGTGAGAAGGTAACGAATGGGGTTGAACCCGATTACCTTCTTTAAGTGGTAGCAGCCCTCGCCTGCTGACTGTGCCATCTTCAACCCTTCTGCAGCCTGGCTGGGCTCGGGTTTAGCGTCTTCAGGAAGGGATGTGCAGCCCTAAGGCCTTTGCTTGGAGAAAAAAGAGACACCCACAAAGTGAATCAGGTCCTGCGAAGTGAGAGCTTGCCAGGCGTGGGATGCAGGCTGAGAATCCAGGTTGCATTTCTTCTTGGCTGAACTATGTGGATGTTGGTTGCTGATGCTAATGTAATCTTCCGTGTTAAGCCATTGAATCAGCCTCCCAGAAGTACAACGTGGATCCCAGTTAGCAACACGCTGATGTAAGAGTGCCTGTGCTCGTTAGAAGCATGCTAATGACCTCAGGAGTCCCACTTTGCTCTGCAGGGCCAGCTGCTGCGCTCCAGCGTTGCTCACCCACAAAAACACCAGGCTTTGGACCTGGCCTGCAGCTGGCCTAAGTTTGCTCTAGGGAAGGGACTTTTCTCCAGGCTGTGGTAAGGGCACAGGTGTGACACTGACAATGTTGAGTACATTGTAGCTGAGGGGATACCAAGTCATGGACAAGGTCCCTGCATCTCTTCTGTCTGCACACAGCCCTTCAACAGGAGTGGTGCAGTGCAAGAGGCAAAGGGCAGACGGGTGTACTACAGAAACAAGGATGTACAATACGGGTAACCGACATGAAAGCTCATTGCAAGGACTAAAGTACGAGGCCGAGACAGTCATGCTGCAGATGTTCGAAATGTGGTACATAGGACACCCACATAATCTAGGCATGAACTCAGAGCTTGACACCTCTTGCCTGCTTATGCAATTCCAATTAAATTTGGGTGCATTCATCTATTTTTAACAGAAACTCACTTGTTTGCTCCCTCTCACCTCTACTTTTTGCCAACTGTAGATGAAACACCCAGTCAGCCCTCTGCTTATTTGATTCTAATGTGAAGCGATCAAACACGCTTGCAACCTCACTGAAGGATCACACAGAATGAGAAATTGGGCTGCGAGGCAGATGAGTGCAATCGCTTCCATTACAGCTCCAAGCACAGACGTATGCTGGCTTGGCAAGTTTCTTTTACAATGAGCCTAACTTTCCTCCCTTTTCCTTCAGTTTTGCTGTAGTCTCCATGTCCCTTTCTCTAGGCACTCAGGATAAAATCCCCCGCTCTGGAAGCAGAGCAGCCCTCAGAGGCCTGATGTCCTGCTCTACGATGAGCTGCACCAGCTTCTTTCATTTTGGTAGAGCTGCTCCACCCAGATGTAGATGTCATGACACATACGGTACAACACGCATCCTTTCTGCATTGTCTTGAGCTGACAGAGTGTGATTCACAGCCATGCGGCAGCAGAGCCACTGCTCTACAGTCCTGGGGACCGTGATTCTGCTAACTCTTTCCATGCTTTTTTATAAACAATAGGTGGCAATTTTACCA
>NW_010426886.1:4835-5170 GCF_000710305.1 Buceros rhinoceros silvestris | reverse complement strand
AAACAATAGGTGGCAATTTTACCAATTAAGCATGTGGGGAAGCAGCAAGTTTGGATCAGATGCACACAGCAGCTGCCACAGCGTGACTACGCAGCACAGAGAGGCTGCAAGCACTTAAGCAAGACAGAATTATCATAGCACAAGATTAGTTCAGATATCATAAAGCACATTTCCACTTCCAGCAGCTCCCCACCAGGAAATCTCCACCCATCCCTGCAGTTAAGATCTGTATCTGTCTCGCTGTGTTAATTGTGCTGGCCTGCCACTTTGAGGTTTACGTAGGCGGCCCAGCTTACCGAACCTGGACAGTAAGGGCATTCCAGTGCTGGGTTGGA
>NW_010426886.1:2958-4609 GCF_000710305.1 Buceros rhinoceros silvestris | reverse complement strand
TCTAATTGCTAACTTTCATCTTTTACCAGCATAAATAATAAATGTGGCATGTTCCCCATTTTCCATCAGCACCACATTATTAAAGCAATAAAACAATTTCAAAGGTGTGGTTATCATAAGCTAATGGCACCTCTAGGGGATTATAACTCCCCGGGAGACTTCTTAGTCTTAAAAACCCCGATACCCCCTGTCAGTCTCTATTAGCTCAGCTGTGTGAGAGCATGTGCACAGCGCTCCCTGCTCATGCTATGCCACTCGGCACACAGGACAAGTTCAGTGACACAACTGCAGGCATAATTAGGTCAGGAAATGCTTCAAGGCAGACAATTAAATAAAAGAGACGAACCCTGCAATCACAGGCAGTTCGGATTATGTATACACGCAGGTATACATAAAGCTGCAGCTTTTTTTCAGCCCGTTTCAGAGCAAAGGGAGAGTCTCCCCTCTTGCAGGAAGAAGTGGGGAGCAAGCGCTGCCATGCAGAGCCCCGCAGGGTGAGTGCAAAGAGCTCTCCTCCCCACACACCTGAGAGCATCTCCTCAAGCCCAGGCTGCTCCGCAGGGAGTCGGTGACTTTGAGAGTGCCATTGGCCTGCCTGGAAGCATCACTTCGTGGGGTTTTGCAAACCTGTGCCGACAGTGAGCTGTCTGTGAAGGCGAGTCTGCTGCCGGCCACGCCAGGTGATTTGGGAGCGCTCCTGACACAGAACAGCTTTGTGGATATTTCTTCCCTGTCTCCCACCTCCCCCAGTCTCTGTAATCCTGGTGTGACATCATCGGGAATTACATTACTTCAGTGTCTGCTGGGGCGTTAAGACCAAGCTATTTAGCACATCAAAACAACGGTATTAGCAAACAGACCTTCATTTAAGGTAATTACACACCAAGGAGACTGCCTTATCTTTCATCTCCTGTTTATTTTGCTAACAATCACCCAGATTCTTTAAGTAATACCATACCTGCTATCAGTTATCAAAGCAATGATGGAGGTGGTAGACAGCTGAATGCACTAAGCTCTCACACAGCAGAAGCCTCACAGGTGGGAGGAGGAGGAGGAGGAGGGACAGCTGAATAAGCGTGAGAGAGGAGGGATTTTATCTTTGCCTTTGTCTGCCTGTCAGTAATGCTAAGCAGGGAGCCCTGATGCTACAGGACTTTGCACAGCCTGGAGCAGGGGTGGGATTTGAAGGACCTGTACTGCGCACCATCATCATCACCACCGAGGCTTTAGGTGAGCACAGGCATTTACTATTGCAAATGATCACAGTGAGTCTGCAACCCCCGCTGTGCCTGCACTTTGCTATCACCCTCCATAAAGATAAACGGGTTGAGGGAGGATCTAGAGAATGGGTGCAAGCCAAAGCACCATGGCCTTAAGATCACCATCAGGCTAAGCAAGGTCTTTAGATGCACATTTCTGTCCTCCTCCACATGAAGGCTGTGTTCAAAGCCTGTGGCGGTCAGCAGAAGGCATTAGTGTGGCCACTGCCTTAGCCACATCATCCGAGAAGTACACTGGGAGCTGAGCTGCTGGATCCCGTGCTCGGATTTAAAATAATAATGGATAAAGGAATCTTAGGAACATTTAAATGTCTCCTTACGCCTCAGAATGACGGGGGCAGGGAAGGTGGGTTATGTCTCCGGGACTGTGA
>NW_010426886.1:351-2848 GCF_000710305.1 Buceros rhinoceros silvestris | reverse complement strand
GAGCATTTAATGTTCTCCGTCCGCCTCAGAATGACGGGGGGAGTGAAAGTGGGTCATGTCACAGTGACTGTGAATTAATGAACTGCTGGAGTTTGGGGAGAAGTATTGCAGACTGGATAGTCTTTGTTACGATTGCTGTGAGGACTTAATTGGTCAATAGGCTAGTTGTAGATAAAAATTCCCTTTGTTGCGATTCATCAGAAGGCTACGCTACTTGGGTCCTGGTTCTCAAGTGTATTCAAAAGGAAAGGGTAATGAAATGCCTTGAGAGAACAAGACCTTGAAGTAAATCATACTGCAGTGCTCAAATTGCAAACCTACCACCAGGAATGTGAGTGAGCATAAGATGTAGGATCTGCCTCTCCATTAAGAACAGAGAAGAGCAGAGGGAAATGGAAGTAGCTCTCGCTGAAAGCAATGCTGGGACGTAAAGTAGAAAATAACACGTGTGTGCTGTGCAGCTGCCACTGCTTTACCAGCAGGGAGCACAGCAAGGGAGCGCTAAGCCTCCTTCCTCTCCTCAGGTCTTCGCCAAGTGACACTACAGCCCAGAAATATGGTTCCTCCAGCAGCCACTGGGATCCACTCGCTAGGCACTCTGGGCAGTTTTGCCACTTTATGGTCCTTCAGTGTGAGTTCTCTCACATGCTTTACAGAAAGAGAGCTTTAGGGTTGTGGTAGCCCCAGCTGCTAGCAGAGCCGCAGCCTTCAGCTCCACTGCTTTTTCAAACAGGTTGCATAGTATTTGACCTCAGAGCATCAGGGACAAAAAAAAAAATCGAATGTGGATGACACACAGGAACGCTGATGAGGGGAATGCGTGTTTGGGGGACACCGACTACGTATGCTTTCATCTTGAATTCAACGCATCGATAAAACAGAAGGCAGAAAACTAAACTCATTAAATCCATCCCCTGTCTTGTTTCTTTCTGTTGCTGAACATGATTGTTGCCATTCAAATTTTTTTATTCCTTTTATGGGTATATTTATAGTGTTACTTCCATGAATGAAAGGACAAGAAACATTTTCACCAGTTAAAACTAAGCAGTGGAAATCTGCCATTATGCAGGCAGAAAATAGGATGAAAATTAAATGTCCAAACAATTTTCAAACAGAAATCAATAGTGGTCTGGAAGTTACTGCATGTTTACGTTTAGTAAAATAAAACAGATACTAAGAGAAAAGTCTCGAAACGTTCAGAGGTTAAGGTACCTATGGCTGATAAGCAGAATACTTTTGGGTTTTATAGCTTTTTCATGTGTGCCTGATGGAAGCAATAACTCCTTTTGGATATCAGCACTATCGTGCAGATGACAAAAGCATGAACTGTAAACAAAGGCCTGCAGGAAGTGAATGCTCTGTGTTACAGAAGGACATCCAGGAACGGGTAACTCATTCCGAGTCTCATACGAAGAGTAAATTGGGATACCAGAGCACTTTGCTGACTCCACTAAATGGGGGGACTTCGAATGCACCTGAAGGAATAATACCAGAAAAAGGACTGAGATAGACTAAAAAGCAACAAAATACAGAGATTTAATGTGGAAAAACTGTAAGGAAATCTGTCTAGGGAAAACTAATCCAAAACACAGATGTTCTCCTGGAGAGAGAAATCTTGAAAGCAATCATGTTAAAGCGGACAAGGAATGACAACAGAGTTAATGGCAAGTCCCCAGTGCAACAGGCAGCGTAAATCAGGATGGGGAGTTTGCCTGCGCACTGACAGCCCCCGGTTAGCCACCGCTCCTGCAGGGCTGCTGTAATCTCTTGCTCGTGAAATGCTAATTCTAGCAGTGAGATCGGCAGAGAGATAACCCAGAGTGGAGGCAACTCTAAGGAGTACAACAGAATTACGACAAGCTTGGAGGAAACAACTGGTATAACACATCACCCCTGGGGTAAGGTGTAAGATAGGAGATAAGCCTGGTTAATACTGAAACTAAATACTGAAACACTAAATGTTCCATTGTGTGGCAGATTTAAAAACTAAACGGAAAACTAGAAACCGAGCAGCAGATCATCTCTGTGCTGCGAAGGTCAGGGTGTCCTTTTTCATTAATCTTAAAAACTTCCTCTTAGAAACCTGCCCATGACTGACAGACAAAACTCCATCCAAAGGCAACAAAAGAAAGGGCTGTCTGTGACTTTGACTTGAGGAAAAAAGTCTCTAAGTTAAGAGTAATTAATAAAATGTCCAGATACAAACTCTCAGATGTTATTCTATCCTCAGGAAAGGAAACGTTAACCTGTTCTGGGCAGCAAGGCTGCAGGAGACAGCCACAGCTGGCAGTTCGGGTGGTGGCAAGGCCGGCGCTTTCCTAGCGGAACTGCAGGGCTGCGTGCTCTGACAGCAGCCCGGCCACAAACGCAGCTCGGGCGCGTTTTGCTGCCTGCGGGTGAGGTTTCCTGACCCTTATGTCTCCCACGGATGCTGTGGGTCCCAGCAAGGAGCAGGTTCGGCTGGCAGCGATGTGCTGTGGCCGGCACTAACCAGCCC
>NW_010426886.1:0-237 GCF_000710305.1 Buceros rhinoceros silvestris | reverse complement strand
CACCCGTGTTGCTAGCTGCAGCCGTTATTTCCAGAGATGGCTAAAATCCGGCTCGGGAGAAGAGGCAGTTGTGGGAGGCACAGGGCAACGCCAGCCACCGAGGAGCGTTTCTCCCCACGGTTTGTCCGGGAGACCGCACGAGGTTCCAGCGAGGGATGCAGAGGGGCGCGCAGGGATGCGGAGTGCCAGGGGTACCCACCCCGCCAACCCCCCTCAGGTCTGCCTTCCCACAGCTGC
>NW_010426885.1:0-13114 GCF_000710305.1 Buceros rhinoceros silvestris | reverse complement strand
TCTTAAACTATTTTGGACCTGGAGCAGCAATTATCATGGCTCCAGAGCAAATTAAAGACTTGACAGCTGTGAGGGCTTTCAAAGGTAATCAACTGCATGAGCCAGGGAGCCCCTGGGAGATGAAGCTGAGCCATTTGGGAACCCCGGGAGCAACCCTCCCCTCAGACTACCCCCAGGGCCACGAAAGATGAAGGACGGCATGCACTGCTTGCTTCTCCTGCCTTGACATCCAGAGCTGGCTTTAAAAGGTGGGAGAGAGAGCATGGGGTCCCTCCTGGCTCAGGCATGCACCCTGTATGCCTACACAAAGACTTCCACTGTCAGGAGATCCAGCAGCAGAAGCAAGGGATCAGGACTTTTCCTGTGAAAATGAGCTGGCAAGGCATATAAAGCTCCCTGTGCTTGGCCTTGGCAGGAGCTAAATGGAGCCCACAGGGACAGCAGGCAGTAAGTGAAGAGTCAAGGCTGCCAGGAAAGGGTTCCTCTGGAGAGGTCCTTGCTGCTGGGCAGAACGTGCTTGCTGTCAAATGGCAGAAGGTGATTTTGTCATAGTGAGCCTGCAGGACTGCTATGCGAAGCAAACATGAGCACCCGCAGAGCCTTTCCGTTCACCTCCTCGATGAGGAGCTGTGCCAACAGCGTGCAGTGGTGCTTTACACGTGTCTATGCTTCTCCCTGTGCCGTACAGACACACTGCTCCTGCCAGGAGGATCAGATCCAGTACATGCTTTACAGATGGAAAAACGAAGGCAAAGAGAAAAAGGCAATGAAGCAGAAAAGTTTGCATCAAGGGGAAATTACTTTTTTTTTCCTTTCTGGTTTAACTATTGTTATTCCCCTTCCAAGGGCTTCGGCTAGCCTCGTGAACCACCGGCACCTGAGTGAGAGAGAAGGCCAAGAGGAATACCAGTGTCTCTGTCCAGCAGGGGTCACTGATGATTTTCTTTCTCTTAAGGCTTTTAAAAAAGTTTTTCCCCTTCTTGAAGCAGAAAAGTTTGCATCAAGGGGAAATTTCTTTACTTTTTTTTCCTTTCTGGTTTAACTATTGTTATTCCCCTTCCAAGGGCTTCGGCTAGCCTCATGAACCACCGGCACCTGAGTGAGAGAGAAGGCCAAGAGGAATACCAGTGTCTCTGTCCAGCAGGGGTCACTGATGATTTTCTTTCTCTTAAGGCTTTTAAAAAAGTTTTTCCCCTTCTTTCTTCCTTTTTCGTGAGGTCTGCCATGCCAAGAAGGCATCCATGTTGTGGGTAGGAGTTCACTGTTGGAGCAAACTAAGAGTAAGGCGAAATGTCTTCTCACTAAGGCAAGGATGCCTTGAGCCTCACTGATAGCAGTGGGCCAGTGCTGGTGGGACAGATGCAGGAGCTGATCGGGTGCAGCATCCCTTACGCTAGTACCACACTGGTGCAGTGTTTACAGCAAAGCTCGTGGCCAGAGGACCAGCTATGGCTGTGCAGCTCCTAGCCAAACAAGACATCCCAGTGCAGATGGGATGCTGCAGGCTCTTTGCTGCTTGCATGAGCACTTGATCTCCTTACTCTCCTGCCAGCTCAGCTCCCAGATGGGGCAAGAATAAAGGAACTTCTGAAAAACAATCACAGGATCTCCTCATGTCTTTCTTGAGGACTGTAGGTTACAGAAACACAGAGAGCATCTCATTGCATTTGCTCAAAAGTTGTGGCTGCCAAAGAGGCCTGGGGTGATCCTGACTCTGAGGAGTATGTGGTTCCCCTCTGCCTGTGGGGTAGGGGAGATGCACATGTGTAGTTTCCTACCTGGACAGATAACAAGCACAGGCTGGAAGAGATACAGGCCAGGGAATATCACTAACCATCAGCATGCCAAGCACCAGGAGCTGCTGCCGGGATGGGATGAGTTCAAAACTGGACAATCCAGCTGCTGGAGATGGGCAGACCAGGGCTCGGGAAGCAGAGCAGCAAAGCATCCTTGCATGCCTGTGCCTGTCCCTCGTCGGTCTTTCCTGTTTGGTGGGGGGATGGCTGGTACCCCCAGCTTCAGAAGCAGGGCACAGCCTGGCTATGTCCTCCCTCCTCAGGAGGCCTCAGCTGCTCCCTGCTCTGGCATATTTCTCACTGCATATCTGTCACAAGTCCCCAGCTTTCTCATGCTATTCCAGTGACAAAAAGTTGCTGCCATTACTCCAGGCTTGGAACAAGCCTTTTCTGCCCCAGGTTTATTAGGATGACTGGTTTACGACCAGTTGTGTTTTTACTGTGTCCACTGGACTTTATGTGAAACAATTCACCGATGAGTCTGTAACAGCCAGCAGCCTATGTGAGTGATATTTCTGCAGTTTCCCTGTCCTTTCCGGTGACATTTGGTGGGGCAGCACAGAACTGCTGGTCCCTCTGTGTCAAGACATGACAATATGCTGGTGCAGTTCAACAAGGACACATCCTCTGAGTGTTTGTTCCAAATGGAAATATGAACTGTCAAAATGTGGAAATCTTCTGTAGATGGGGTGTGTGTAACCTGGCTCCTTGTGGCTTTACTCTCCGTCCTGGGCTGCAGCAGTCTGCTAGGGGTAGGAAATGCCAGGCGTTGGGCACATTGCCTCCAGGTGCAACGGCAAGATGATTTAGAGGGTATTCCTGCTCCAGATGCGGGCGTGTGCCTGCACGCACACGTTATTCACATGTGGAAGGCCTGAGAGTGAAGCCCTGGATGAGGAGAGCTGCTGGTGATTCAGGGGGGTGCTGCCAGCTGGACCTACAGTCAGAGACGGATGAGTTCTTGTGGATCTGTGACTCGTCAGGACAAGGTGCACCTTCATCACCCCAAATAGCACCTCTCCTCACCAGCCATCTCTCTGATGACAGGCAGCAAATTTTTTCAGGTTTCTTTCTGCTCAGGAGCCTGTGACACTCCCCAATCCGTAGTGCCCATCCTCTACTGCTGTTTCCTATCTACTGCTCTTTTCTATCACTATGCTTCCACTGTCGAGGCTCCTTCAATTCACCTGCAGGCATTCCCAGGTTTTCCTCAAAATGCAGCGAGCAGTCAGACACCCCAAGTCCCAGGCTCTTAAGGGGTGATGAGCCACATATCCTCACTCTGCTCCCTTCTAATGCTAGGCAAACAGTTTGCCATTAACAACATATTCAAGAAAATTTCTTTCTGTCTATTTATGAAGCTGGGAGTTCATTATCACAGGAAATTCCACAGTGAATGGCTTCAGTGACCAGCACTGGATCGCCTGGTGAACTGTACTGCTGTTCATGCCTTTAATACTCATTGTTCATTCTGCGGGTTTGGTCTTGTCATTTTTTTCTAACCCCCGATTCCCGAACCAGTATTTCCTTTTCATAAGGGTTGTTGCACAAGTACATTCTCTCTAAATGCTCATGTGGCCGCTGTGTTATTTAACAAGCCTCCTGTTTACGAAGAAGAGCACCAAAAGAGGGATGTTCTGAAAACAGAGGAGCCTGCTGTAGGCTCCTCCATAACACCTTTCTGTCTTGAGAAGATGTCGTAATAGATGTTCTCACCACAGCCCCATCCTGCTTGTGTAGATGAGTGTTGCTCTGCCCCATACTTTGTCCATGCTGCGCTGCAAGCTTGTGTTTATCCATTTCGGCATGTGTTCTGTAAGGCAGCTTATTCCACTTCCCTGAAGGCATCAGGAGAAGTACCTTCCAGTGCTAACAGAGAAGGCACAAAGATACATATCTCTTTATGGCTTATCACTTGGATCTCAAAGGTGAGGAATTTACTTTTTGACTGAGGAAAATACTTACCAATGTCTCTAGCAGATTAAAGCCTTGAATCCCAGGTTAGATTGCATTTGACGTTACAAACCACTGGAATATAATTTCATGCTGTCAAATGTGAAAATACATTGACTTTCTTATCTAGTATTTCTTATTAACAAATTAGTCTAAGGAAAGGTCTGGCTTTTACTGACACGCAGTGAAGCAAGAAGATGCCCCTGGAGGCCTTCCAGATCACCTGGTCTCTCAATCCCAGATCACTATGCCTGACGGGATGCGCCACCTGCAGCTACAGAGTAGTGCGCACGCATATCCATGCACAGACCTGCCAGAAGAGGTTTTGCACTGGAACCCAGTGCAAATCAATACCTGTTTTGTTTTCCTTATTTATGCTTCTCCTCCTTCCATTATGAATGACAGAATTTAGAAGCTTTCAGCTCAAAAAGCCTACTTTTTGTAGTAGGAGCATGCTGGCTGGAAGAATTCATGCCAAGCTCAGCTCCTGTGCAGGCACTGAGGTGACCAGAAGTTCCAGAGGAGTTCCGTTCCTGACTTTCTCACCTCTGCTTGCAGTGAGAATTGCTGTGTAACTAGGTCTTCTCCTAATCACAGAGTCATAGAATGGTTTGGGTTAGAAGGGACCTTCAAAGGTCATCTAGTCCAACCACTCTGCAGTGAGCAGGGACGTCTTCCACTAGATCAGATTGCTGAGAGCCCTGTCCAACCTGACCTTGAATGTTTCCAGGGATAGGGATTCTACCACTGCTCTGGGCAACCTGTGCCAGTGTTTCACCGCTTTCATCACTAAAAAAATGTCTTCCTTGTAGCTAGTATAAATCTCCTTTCTTTCAGTTTAAAACTATCACCCCTTGTCCTGTCACAGCAGGCCCTGCTGAAAAGTCTGTCCCCATCTTTCTCATGTGCCCCCTTTAGGTATTGAAAGGCCACAGTAAGGTCACCCTGGAGCCTTCTCCTCTCCAGGCTGAACAACCCCAAGTCTTTCGGACTTTCTTCATAGCAGAGACGTTCCATCCCTCTGGTCATTTCTGTGGCCCTCATCTGGACCTGCCTCAACAGGTCCATGTCTTTCCTGTGCTGAGGACTGGAGCTGGATGCAGCACTTCAGGAGAGGTCTCACCAGAGTGGAGTAGAGGGAAGAATCACCTCCCTTGACCTGCTGGCCACAATCTGAGCCTCTATGTTTTATGCATCTAGCAGTGTTATTATTTAAAATAAATACCTACAGAATATGAACTTGCTATACTCACATAATTACAATAACCTCTAAAAAGTCATCTCTTTAAAGCAAGACACCACCAAGATTAGTAATTGCAGATATAATTGTAAAGGTTTTCTCCTGGTATGTACTAGAAGCCTGAGGAACCACGTGCCAAACAGAAAAGCATAAACTGAGCAGGGAAATAAAAGCTCTGTCACTGGTCTTTTGAGAGGTGATGGGTATTGACAGAAGGAAAACAGTTTGAGCCAACCCAAAAACTGATCTTAGAATTTGTAACATGAAGACTTTCTGAAGATAACATCTGCTGAATAGGGGGACAAAGCTGTGTGCTCTCTGGTTATATCGGCTGTGTAACAAGAAGAGTAGTTCTAGCTGAAATTCGAACATCCACCTTCTCCAGTACCATACACCGCTTACTCCACTCCAAAGTCAAAGCTCTTCTGAAACAATCACTAGAGAACCATCTGTTTTTGTGTTGTCTTGTCAGTATCTGTCTTGTGTCAGATATCCTCAGGATGTTAACAAACAATTCCATCCTAAAAGTTCCACCATGTCTCTCGTCACCCATGATGGCATCTATTTAGATGCCATATGCTGTGTACTCTGCTTCCCTGGAAACTCAGGGTTGGCTTCTGCCAAGAATTACACGTAAGAAATTTGCGTTGTGTGTTATTGTTCATAGGCTCTTGCTTAGCCCCTGGGAGTGAAGCGTAACATCCACATACATATCCGAAAATAGATCATCTTGGTGTCCCACTCACAAACTGTGAGCCAACCCACCTTCCTCACTCCTTCTTCACTGGAGTAATTTCACCAGCAAGAAATTTGCTAACCCTTCGTTCTCTGAAACATTATTTTCTTCCCCTTCATCACAGCCTACGTGCGGAACAAGCGTGTAAGAATGTATCACGCATGAATTCAATGCCATGCAAAAATTCTGCTGAGCTTCTCATGTTCAGCACCAATAGTAACCTTTGTCTGGTCTGTGACTGGAGAAAGCCAGCTCCCGGGTGCGTAAATGCAAGTTTGACCTTACTTTCAAACACTCGCATCCACGCTCAAAATGCTGGAGAACTTATTACATCCATGGGACAGAAACTGGAGTTTAATTTTCTACTGAGAAGAGTCCCTCCCCTGTCTGACTTTGGGGGAATGCAGTTGAAAATACCAGAGATGCAGCTCCTATGTAACGTAAGAGGAGGATTACAGTTTTCCTGACATCGGAGGGGTGTTACAACAATGCAGCTGATGCAGGAGGGGAGAGATTACAGTGCATCTGACATAGCAGCAATTATAGGAAATGTAATATGGAAATATAGGAAATGTAATGTAGGAAATGTAGTATAGGAAATATGTAATATAGGAATTGTAATAATTATATGAAATCCATCCCCTGGATGGATTGAAAACAAATGAAATACGCTGTTCCAGAGGAGGACAGTAAAGGTGTTGCAACAGTCCTTCTCCGCTCTAGAAAGTCGTATTTCTCCCTTGTCCATTGGCACAAACAGTCTGTGCTGTATGGCAGGAAATATCAGACGCACAGATCACATTAATCTCTAAGGAAGGATACCTGTTTTCGTAACTTGCTCATTCACTAAGGTCTCTTAGTTGTGGCTAAGACAATAGGTGGATATATCAGGTTTTCCCTGTGGAATAACTGTACCACCGGCCCTGTGCTGCAAATGCGACTTGACTTTTGTTTCTTTTTCTTTCAGAGAGAGCAAAGTAGAGAAGGGGAAGGGGAAGGGGAGGGAAGAAACTCCTGATTTTTCAGTATGCAGTAGACAAATGCTGTTAATACCCTCTTCAAAGGAGCCAGTGCATACCCCCTTGCCCGGCATAGGTACAGGCAGGCACGAGCAGCTGAAGCAATTACTTGGGACACCACGAAAGCAATAGCCTTTCCATTTCAGACTGCAGAGAGAGCACAGCAGATCTCAGACACTAATGCATTAATACAGAGGAAAGGTGAGGGAGGCCCTTCTTAATTTTGTCAGTGAGGAAGGATGTGTAGCCTCCTGCACGAATCACTCACAAGTGAGGGGAGGGGAGCCGAGGCTGGAGCAAGGGGACATCAAAACTGCCGCAACTCGGTCAACTGTTTCCAGCACAGTCATCAACAAAGAACGTACGTGTGCAACAAATTCCATTGTCTCAGGCTACTTCCTGTTGGGCACGTGTCCATGTCACCCACAGCTGCACCGCTGGGGCACCCCCGCATCCTATGGCAGTCCTGTAAAAAGCAATAGGACGCTTGTGAAGGTCAGGCCAAAAGGAATGAGGCTGACTTAATTACCTTCCTGCCCTCACAGATTGTCCCTCCAGCCCAGCATGGGGGCAGACATCCAGTCCCCAGTGAGGGCATCTGCGCTGGCTGAATAACTGGCAGGTCTTGCCCAGGTGGGAACACCTCGTGGCAACCTCAGCAGCCATAAAGCCAGCCTTCAGTCTTCTGGCTTGCCCAAGGGAAGGTTCACAAACTTGTAGAACAGGAGCTGGCTTCCCACCACTTCCACCAGGCTGGCAGAACTGCCCCAACATTTTTGTAGGGGTCCCAAAGAGCAAAGATCCCAGGCAAGGCAAGGGAAAAGTGGAACAAGAGAGTCTGGCCTCAAGCTCTGGTTTATTCATAGCTTGAACGCAGAGCTGCCACCAAGAGCCTTGTTTCACATTGGAGGTGCCCTGGAACTGGGAAGCCACTAGATGTGGACAATGCGATGACCGAGTGTTCCATCTCCTGTTTGACAGCTCAGAACCCACACGGGGCAACCTCTGCAGCTCATCCCTGCTCCAGCATGGCTTTTCACACAGCCATCCTTCCTGCAGCAGCGTCAGTGCGCTTTCTTCCCTCACCATTGCAAGGTACTTCCAGCACTACTTCCCTGCTGCTGCCTGCTGCTTGTTTCCATTTCTGCCCGTAGCTCCTTCAGTCTCAGACCGTTTGCTCCTCCTCCACCTCCAGCTCTGTTTGGGGCCCTGAGGGGACCAACAGCTTCAAATAACAGCTGTGCATGCAGCAGTGAGCAGTGAGGATGCTGAGCCAGAGAAGGGGAAGGATAATTCCACAGGAACGAAGCCTCCTGTCAAATGTGGACATGTGGACATGTCTTCCTCCCACCTCTGCTCTCATATCTGAAGTCTACTAACAATTTATTTTTTGCTCTGGAGCTGACAGCTTCTGACTGACCTTACATTGCTAAACCTTCCTGTCAGGTGTGGCCTAAAAAACTCCAAACAACAAAACAACACATGAGCTAATACAGCGTGTATGACATTTCACACTCTCAACAGAAACTGCTGGCAAAGAGTCACAAAGCCTGGGGAGTACCAGAAAGCTAGCTGACTGCCCGACCTGCCTCTCTGTCCATGCTCCAGCTGCAAGTGGGGTGCTAACATTAAATTACAAGTATTAGTCTTATAGAAAGTCCAGCCTGATGCGAAAAATCACATGTAAGAGTTGACTATTGTATAAACTGTTCCAAATCCAGTATGTACTTAGCTTTATTTACACCAGATGTTAAGATTAACGTTAATCACTTAATTGCCGTGTGAAGGATGTCCTTGCATTGAAGCATTTTGCCTGGGCTCAGGACCCAGAAATGTGTTTCACAACTCTGCCACAAACTCGCCACATCACCACCAAGGACATGACACTTCATCTTGTAGTCTTTTTGCCCTCCCAGCAGTAAAGTCAGTATATGAAGTGAGTGAAATTACATCTTTTCCTTATCTGTTGTCCGTTTGGTCTGTGAAGACCATAGGCTCTTGATGGAAAGTGCCATTGGTCTATAGGCATCTGAACTCCATGTGGTTCTGCTCCAGGAAGGTGCCTACCTGGCTAATCCTGATGCTAACAGTAACAGTAGCTCAACACAGATGTGCTGAGCCCCAGAAGCTCTTGGAGCCCTCTTTAGTAGAAGCCTTTGGTACAACACGTGCTTTACCTCGCAAGACTCCTTGCAGATGGATGTTTTAAGAGATGTTGAGCAATTGTTGCTTCCATTATCATTGGCAGAAACTGTGGACGCTCACTCTCTCTGGAAATCATCCCACATGCTATAAAATGACTTTCGGCTAAATTGAAATGGGCATGGGTAGATTACGGGTGTGTATTCGCTTTTACTACTATCACCGCCTTTGGTCGTTAAGCTTAAACAATTGACAAAACCCCTAATTCAAAAGCCATTATTCACTGTTGGTTGTTTAGCTTCTGCATTTATCCTGGGCAATGGAAATAACCTGGCGCACTTCTCTTTTTACATAATCTTTTCATACGTTTGTTTCCAGTTGTCAGTCAGGTTCACGTGCCCCAGCACAGTGGAGCACTATCCGAGTGACAAACACGGAAAGGAAATGATTACAATGAAAGAAAGACGCTCTCGAGGGCATAGACCACCTTGTTTGTTCTGGGTTTCTACTTCCCTTAATACAAACAAAAACGGTCAGAGCTTTGGTATTAACGGTAGATTTTGTAGCACATTATATTTAGGGAAGTAAAGAACCTTAATGTACCTGGTGGTGACCTTTGAAAAAGCTATTTTATAGCCCTAGATAAGGATGAATGCTGAAGAGAAGCTCTACGTGCCTTTATTCTGCAAGACAAGCTCAATGTACTATGCCAGTGAAATGTCATCACCTCATTAATTATGAAATGTCATAAACACTGACAATAAAAGATCACTGTTGTGATCATAATTATCTAATTCTGATGCAATATTATGACCAGAGACATTCCAGTGGTCTGAAATATATTTCTGGACACCATTGTGGTGCCTCAGTAAGGATATGCTATCTTGAAAGTATTCTTGCCAAAATTGCAGTGGCAGCCTGGATTTTTTCAAAGACACTTTGGAGTCACACTAGAAATAATCATGATAGTAATTTTTTTCAAGATAATGCTTTTGTCTTTAAAATAAGCCTGCAAATATTTTAATTGTTTCTCTCATCTTCCTTACTTTAAACATCGCAATACTTTTTGGAATGGGATACCTTCCATTTTATTTTTTCCTAGGGCAGAGTCCAACTTGGTGTGACCAGGAACAACTCTTCTAACTACATGGAGGGTTTACTCTATTAAACTGTGTAACTGATGGGATTCTATAAATAGCCCAACAAGTCTGATTTTCAAAATAATCACACTGTTGTTTTCTGGGGGTGGGGGTGGCAGGGGTGGGGAAGGGAAGAAACTGCAGCTCTACTGGAAGTAGTGCCCCAGCAAACCTACCACAGCAAACCAGGCTGACTCCACCTGTGGAGGGTGGAATGGGCAGAAAAGAATGCTTCTGTTTCTTGGTTTTGTTTTCTGGTCACCAAGTGAAGAAAGTTGCTATTGTTGTGAGTTTGTTTTGAAACTGACAGAAAACACTGAGTGAAATGACTAAAGACTGAATTGCTGGAAATATCTGCAAGATGAGTTCTGGAAGGAGCCAGTCTTCATGCATATTCCCATCCATAGACCGTGCCGCCCTTAGGGAGGGAGCACAGGACTGCTGCAATGGAAAAACTTAGCCATGGAGTCCTCCCAGCTTCTCCTTCTTCCTAGAGAACTCAAAGGAGCATCCCCATGGAGATGCTTTGGAAAGTGTCCCTCCACTTTCCTTGCTTTTCTCTCTCGTTATGTACAAGCCAGCTCCATAACTATACCTCTCCTGACCATGGACGTTTTTCTGAGGTGATTCCTTGTTCAGGATATCCAAAACACCAGAGGGCAGCAAAAGTGTTAAAGCAGAAATTGCAAAAGCATCGACCTTCTCAACAGAAGCACCTCTATGATAAAACGTCATTACCTAAGAGGCTCATAATGGCTTCGCAGCGTCAGTTCTTAGTGAAAGTGGTAGTTTTTCTACCACTTTCATGTAATTATGTAATTATGACACTACCAAAATTGTGCAATGTCTACTTCTGAGCAGCACTGCTGGAAGCTGTTGTGAACCGCCTGTATGAAAAGGGAAGAGAAATACCAAAAGGTTGCTGAGAGTAACAGATGGAGGATGTCTTTAATTTAACTCTCGATAAATGGAACAACAGTGTTATAACTCTTAAAAATGATGCGCTCCCTCCTCCACTGCAGAAGCTATCCACCCTTGGGATTGGAGATTGCAGGTCTGTCTAAATACCTTCCACAGGTAGCAACACTCGCCAGCTCCTCTTGCCTCTTCTATCTAATGCAGGTAACTAAAATCAGGATGGCGGATCCTCCTCGGTGTAGCCCTCTGGTGAGGTCTTGCACTCTCCAGGCAGTCCCATGGCACAGGTGGGTCCACCTCTCCTTAGGATGGAAAAATTATGAGATGTTAGGGAGAGCACCAAATCCAATCCTCTTCTTCCCATTTGGAAAGAAAGAAATCACAAGCTCTTTAAAAAGAAAGAAAAATGTTACGCTCCTAGCTAGGGCTGGCTGTCTTGAGTGTTCTTTTCTAAAAAGACCTGTTCTGTTTGCCACCCCAAAACACTTAATCAATTTCAAATGAAAACAGCAACTATAATTAAAGGGAGGAAAATCCCACCACAGCAGAGGAACCATTATTAAGGTAATTTTTTTCTTTATAACTCCTGGGGCACTGTTCACATGTGGTTGCTACTGTATGTGCTGCTTGTGCGTCACCTCCTCTTCATGAGCTCCACAGAGAATACACTGTTAGCCTAATAATAACAATAATAAGTCAGCTTTTCATGTGAGTTATTCACGGCAGTGTGTAAGCACTAATTGAATGTCACAATAGCCCAGGCTGGCTGCACGCTGTTACCCCCCTTACAGCAAATGGCATAGCAGTCCCATGACCCGGGTCACACCGCTGCCTCCACGGAAGCAGCTCCTGTCCTTCACCTCCTGGCCACCAGCTCTGCAAGCCGCTGCCCTCTGCCAGCGCCATGCAAGCCCTGCGGCCTGCCTGCTCACAGAAAATTTGCATAGGGACAGCAGGTGTCAAGATAAACAAAGATGGGGGCAGATTTCAGGTGTTATTTCTCCATGTTTCTACCAGAAAGAGCCTGCAGTGTAACTAGCCTCCCAAAGGGGTAGCACCCATGTTATGGCGGGTAACACAAGCAATATAGCTCATTAGGTAAGAGAAGCAGAGGAAGTCCTGCTTGCTTCACGAGAACATCCCGATGGATCTCTCTCAAGTGTGCTGATGACATGCTGCTCACATATCACCTACTGTGATTTACAGAGAGCACCACAGTTTTCTTATCCCGTCTTTAGGGGAAATTCACAAAAGCTGACAGACAAACAGCTTGCTTTCTTCCCACACTGGGTCTCTCTTGAGTCCTTTAGAAGTCATTCACGGACCCTCAGGAAACCACCAACCTCAGGTGAAAACAATTGTACCAACTGCTTTGAAATCTTCAGTGTGAAACAGAGATTCCACCCAAGGCATTGCCTTATTTCAAGCAGTCTGGCATATCCAATCTGCATAGTGCCTCTGGATGGAAGAGGAGGGTCACAGCCTTCCAGTCAGCAGCCCAGCTGACAACTGGAGAATTACTTGTCTGAAAAAAGCATAAGCTGACTCTAACAGAGAAGGTTAAGTTTAACAACAGATGTGTCAGGCATCAGTCAAGTCTTATTTTCAAACCTAAACTGGAATTTGAGAACAAATGTACATTTTGGTCTCTTGCTGTGTGATGACTGAAGACCTCCATGTTTGAACTCGCTGCATCTGCTGCTTCACATCTGACCTTGAGAGAAACCTCTCAGGCACTTGCAGGATGCTGAGGTTCAATCCCAAAAAGCCTCCTTCAGCCTCGGTGTGCAAAACAGTAACTTCCCAAGCCTTGCTTCCAGGCTGAACAGAGGTAATAGCACCGCAGGTGCATGCAGAACATGCAGTTCAGTTGCCGGAGTATCACAGGACTGCATATATATATATATAGGCTCTTTTTTACGACTTTCCTTCCTGTCTGTGCCCAGCTAGTGGTCCCAGAGCGTTGCTGGCCCCGGGCCGGGTTGGCCCCAGTCTCGGGTGCCAGAGGGGATGGTCGACAACAGCAGCCCCCGGCAGCTCACCTCCATCACGACCCGGGAACGACGGGAACGGACACTGGTCCTACCGGGGGACGGCGGGTCAGTATCCCGCCGGGGGCACTGGTGCCAAGGGTGCTTTGGCACTAGAAAAACATGTCCCCGTAAGGCAGC
>NW_010426884.1:1905-2145 GCF_000710305.1 Buceros rhinoceros silvestris | reverse complement strand
GGTGTGGGGGGGTGTGTGTGTGTGGGTGTGTGTGTGCATGCTCGTGTGTGAGTGTGTCACGGTGCAAAGAGGCGTTTTGGAAAAGCCTCAGGGGATGGGACCTGCTGAGCAGAGCAAACCGCCGCTGCCTGCGTCCCTGGGAAGGGTTTCCCTGCAGCCGGGCCGTGGCGTGGGGTGTCCCGCTGCCCCGGCTGCCCCGGCACCACGATCCCCCGTATCCAAAGCTGTAAACGAGAGACG
>NW_010426884.1:1184-1664 GCF_000710305.1 Buceros rhinoceros silvestris | reverse complement strand
GTTAGCGTGTGCCAGCGCTCGATTTTCTTGTCCTTGTTTTTCAGGCAGTCAAACCAGTGCTTCAGCCGCTCGCCTTTGGCATTTATTCCCAACACGACTCCACCTGCAGAGAGAGACAGGGAGAGGGAGAGGAGGAGGTGAGCCTCAGCCCTGCGAGGGATGCTGAGGGATGCTGGGGGATGCTGAGAGATGCTGGGGGGTGCTGAGGGTGCGGAGGGAGGCTGAGGGATGCTGGGGGGTTATGAGGGATGCTGGGGGGTGCTGAGGGATGCTGAGGGATGCTGGGGGGTGATGAGGGATGCTGGGGGGTGCTGAGGGATGCTGGGGGGTGCTGAGGGATGCTGAGGGATGCTGGGGGGTGATGAGGGATGCTGAGGGATGCTGAGAGGTGCTGGGGGATGCTGGACAGAGCCAGGTCATGCAGCCACTCTCACAACATCGGATGGCCCAACCTGCTGTGCCCACAGGCAGTCACAGCCC
>NW_010426884.1:0-1149 GCF_000710305.1 Buceros rhinoceros silvestris | reverse complement strand
GGGCTGGGGGTTTGCGGGACAGTCCCGGGTCTCCCAGCCACTCTCACAACATCGGATGGCACAACCTGCTGTGACCACAGGCAGTCACAGCCCCGCTTCCCCAGCCCCTCCCAGCCATAGCCTGGGACCTGCCCCAGGCAGCTCGTTGCTGTGCCGAGGGCTGGGCGCTCATTGCGGTTGCAGTTGGAGATACCGGGCACTTGTCAGCAGTAAATCGGTGACCAGTAACAAAATTACAACAAGTCTAAATATCCAACAGAAATAAATGAAACCTCCCCGTTAACCCGGGGTTTATTCTGAAGAAAAGATCTGAAAACAGAAGAGGGGAGGGGAGGGAGAGACACATCTGCTCCTGGCTTGGGTGCTCCTGGGTGGGGGATGTCTGAAGCGAGGCACAGCGGGGCGGGCTGTGGGAGAGGAGGCTCAGGTGCAGGAGAGGGATAAAAGCAGAACAAAAACCCAGCAAGAAGGAACGTGGGGATGGAGAACAAACTGGGAGGCTAGAGAAACGCAGAAGAGCAGCAGATGAAAAAAGAAGAGGCACAGAAGGAGAAGACAAAAAACAACAACAAAAAAAAGGAGGCTGAGGAGGTCTCCTGGGGCGCCCCACTCACCTATGAAATCATTGGATTTCCCGATATCGTAGTCCCACACTGTGACTTCCAAGGTCTTTTTCGCCAGGTCGCCGTGCTTTATCTCATAGCAGAACTCCTGTTGGGGAGCGGAGACAGATCAGGGGGAACCCGAGACGGGTTCCTGCAGTGGCTGGGACCCCAGGAGCAGGCTGGGCTCCCTCCTCCTCCTCAGGCTGCTTCCCTTTGCCACCCACAGGGAACTCAAGCTCGATCCCTCACCTAATGACCGGGGTTGGGGTTTTTTTGCCTTTTAAGTTCGAGGACTGAGAAAAGCCCCTAGGTGAGAACCACGACGGGCAAAAACCCACCTCATTGAACTCGGGGTTCAGCGTCTTCTTCTTCACCGCCGTCTTATGCTTTGATTTCTTGTCCTCGTCTGGTTTCAGGTAACTGCAAGGAAACCAGTACAGCACGGTCACACACAGGTCCCGTGCCCGCCAGCGAGGGAGGCAGGCAGGGCTGCCCGGGCCCTCCCCTGCAGCCCGGGCACGGGTCGGGGTACCGGTGGCTGTGG
>NW_010426883.1:0-356 GCF_000710305.1 Buceros rhinoceros silvestris | reverse complement strand
CAGTTGTAAACCTTGTCCTCGCTGGAGACGAGGCCTCGCTGTTCCCGAGCTGGTTTTCCAGGGCCCACAGCCCTTCTCTTGCATTCAGTCCCTGGGGCTCTGGTGAACCGCCCCCGCACCGTGCCCCAGGCTGCACCACGTACCCGGCTGTGCCAACCCTCGGCGCTGGCACCGGGGCTGGGCGAGCCAGCAGAGGCGCGGTGCGGCGCGGAGGCACGGAGCTCCCCTTCCCCGGCTCTGCTCCATCCCTCTTTGGGGAAGAGCCTCTGACCTTATTTCCTCTGCTACGAGAGATGCATCTGGAACCAAATGAGGGCAGTAAAGTATAATAGAAGGCTTTACAAATGACAGTTTTG
>NW_010426882.1:2830-3062 GCF_000710305.1 Buceros rhinoceros silvestris | reverse complement strand
TCCACACACACCCTCCCCCCCCCTCCCCGCCCCCAACTGGGACAAAATAAAGCAGAGAAAACTCGAAAAACAAAAACAAAGGAAATAAACGGCCAAAATAAACAAATAACCAAAGCAACTACCAGAAATACCCTCCTCCCCCTTCTAAATACCGTGTAACAGAATACAGTATCAGGCTCGCGAATTAGATTTAAAGGCAGCGGATTTACTGTTCTCAATCGGGGACATGACT
>NW_010426882.1:0-2554 GCF_000710305.1 Buceros rhinoceros silvestris | reverse complement strand
CCTAAGGTGAGTAAAGCATCCCTGTAAAGTTAGCTGCAAAGAAGTGCTTAACCCAAGTCCGAGAGGTGAAAGCTCTCCTCGCCCGGAGCCCCCGGCCCGGCAGCCTGAATTTCGAGCTACAAAGGCGGCGCGAAGCCCACGCTCTCCTGGGTTTATTTTTTTTTCCCGCGGGGGGGAATTCAAAGAGCTTTACAATTGATTTCGCAGGGGCATCTTTTACAGGGAAGCAGGAACACGTGAAAGGAGCCTTTCCCTCCGGGGAGCTCCCGGGCCGCGGCTGCGGGAGCTGGAGGCACAGAGGGCCGCTCTCCCGCGACGGTGGCGGGGGGAGGGGGTCTGCAGCGGGCGGTCTGCGGGGGAGGCCTTGTCGAGCTCCCCGTTAACCTGAAGACGCCTCAAGTCAAGTCTTGATCCCGCACTGTTTGTTAGTGGAAGGAAAAGAACTCGCAGTCCCCTCTCCGCTCTACCACCCTCCTTGCGTGGTGTCCACCCAGAAACGGTCTGATCACAAGTATTTAGATAGTCTGTTAAATTAATGATATTCAGGAGGAGACAGGTATCTGCCAAAAAATCTGGCTGAAGTCTGGCTGTAGAGTGAAAAAAAGAGGAATTCTTCCTCAGCCTTGGAAGAGAGTTTAAAAAACACAAAACAAAACAACAGAAAGAATAAAGAAGTTGCAATCTCATAAAAAGAAGCAGGACCTCATCGTAAAGCACTGCGTGTCCCCAAAGGCTCCAGTACTTTTGAGAATAAAATACGGGTAATAATCACCGATTACCAGACTGTCCTTTTGAAGAAAAAAATCTCGGTGATGTTATACGACAACTTGCATTTCTGCCCTTTTTTTTATGCTCCGCGCAAACCCGATCACAGCCGCATCTCCACACCGTGTGTTTCCAGATGGGGATGCCGGCTCCAACGTGACTTTCCACTAGGGTCCGAAAGAAACAAAGCTGGGACAGATTACGGGAGAGGTCTATGGAGGGATATGGTTAAACGGATCACATAATCACTTATGTATTTATCATGTCATGGCTCAGAGGTAACTTTAAAACAGGGTAGTGATAAGTAGAACTCCTTTTAGCTTTCTGAAACTGCACTTCCGATGGTGAATGAAGCTGGAGGAGAGAATCATAGTGGCACAGAATGGCAAGGGTATTTTTATTAGCTTATGGGGTACACACGCTCATACGGGTCTGTGAGAAAGCAGATGAGAATTATGCAGACAAATATCGCATCGTCGCTTTATCAATGAAATTATCCACAATATCTCTATAGCTATATCCATATATGTGGATATATATACGTGTATATATGCACGAATCTGCCTCATCTTTTCTGAATGTGAAAGTGTCCTCTAGCATTCATCAGAAAAGACAGCACTGCCTGTTACTTTTCTTGCTTGTTTATTCTGTTTGAGCAAAATTAGTTGTTTGGTGTTGTTGTTGGTTGTTATTTTTTTTCCCCCCTGGGAAGCGCAAGTTGCCTTTAGTTATGTCATCAATATAATCTGCATTTAGGAGGAAGAGTAGAACCTATTAGCTCTATTTTTATTATTATATCAGTGAAGGTAAAAGTACTAATAATTAAATCCAGATCTCTGATTGCAGGTTGGAACAGCAAAATCGATTGTCTCTTCATCAATAAGACAAGTGTTGAGTAGCTTGCTATTGATTAGTATGTTTATTTATGCAGAACTTTAGGTATTTGCTTACATATTTCGGGTTCTTTGTCTGCTAATTATTATACCAGATTGGTTTGAAAGAAAGAGCTTAGACTGGGAAACACACTTGACAGATCCATTCTTAGCTAACCTGATAGTGGATTATTGCAATCCAATAAGTTTAACAC
This sequence comes from Buceros rhinoceros silvestris, assembly GCF_000710305.1. NCBI lineage: Eukaryota > Metazoa > Chordata > Aves > Bucerotiformes > Bucerotidae > Buceros > Buceros rhinoceros. The sequence continues at coordinate 702 of NW_010426882.1, read as the reverse complement.
ATTACTTATACGTGCTTGCCTTTCGAGCAATTAGGAAACCGTTTCAGATTAAAACCCCTTGTTGCATTCGGGGTAAGTTCATTTAAATAGAGGGGCATTGTGTTTAGATATTTTCCAAATTAAAAGTGATTTTTCTGGATCCTCAGAGGCTGAACGGGAATCGATGTGTGCTTCGCCTTCCGGGCCCTTGGCTGCCTTTGTAAGTGTAAAACACGTTCCCAGCAATAGAGTGGCCCCTGTTGTTTCCTCATAGATGAAAATAGAATTCCTCATAGAATTTAAAAGTCGGAGGTTATCTGAATATAGAAATCAGGTATCGATATATTAAAAGAAAATATTTAGAAGGATCGGCATTCAAATATCGGAGCACTCCAAAGCAGGCGATATTTAAAGTTGCCTTTGACTTAGTGGTTTAATCAGTTCAAAAGCCCCCCCCCCAGCCTCTCTGCTAAGCGGTCTGGTTCCCAGCCATGCCCTCCCAGGACCTCAGAGAATTGACATTTTGATATATATTTTTAACCAACTTCCCCTCCACCCCTCCACCCCCGCCCTCCGACACTGGCATTTTCTATTGCGGCCGTTTAGAGAGGGCTCTGCTTTATCGCTGTTTTTCCTTCTCCACTTCGGCCGTGCTGGCGCAGGCACCTCGGCGGCGGCGAGAGCGATCAGGAAGGATCGAAGGCGGGGAGCAGTGGGAAGGCC
>NW_010426881.1:0-9029 GCF_000710305.1 Buceros rhinoceros silvestris | reverse complement strand
ACTATATTTTTTGTCACATGGGATATGGAGACAACTGGCTGACGATTTTCCCTTACATCTTTTGTATTTGTTTTCTTCACCTGTTTCTGATAAGAAACTGGCAGGTTTTAAAAGTGAATGTTCCTGCTCCCGCCTATCAAGATTCAGCAAGCACTTCCCATTTTGTGCTGGCAGCAGGGAGTATGCAGGTGCACACGCTGCCTTGGAGGGAGATCGATAGCTAAAATTTAAAGGCAAATGCACCAGTTTAGAGTGTTGTGTTGAATTAGAAGCCAGCTATGCGAGGTGATGTCTCCAGCAATGTGATCTAAAATAAGTGATACACAGCTGTATCTCAACAAAACTGCCACAGCTTTAGAACCATCAGCAAGAGGCGACTTCGGCTGTTTGAAGGTTTCGTTAAGAACGGCTGGCCAGCAATGTGATCTAAAATAAGTGATACACAGCTGTATCTCAACAAAACTGCCACAGCTTTAGAACCATCAGCAAGAGGCGACTTCGGCTGTTTGAAGGTTTCGTTAAGAACGGCTGCCCCCCTCCATTGCAGAAATGCCAATATATTTACTTCAGAAAGGTGCGGACCTTTTTGTTCTGCAAGTCTGCCTCAGGAGCATCATGTCTCTACTCCAGCAGTAGAAATCTGATTCACTTTCAGGCAAGAAATGCTGTAAATGTCCTTCGCTGTGCAAAGCTCTGAATCCCATCCCCAACAACCTGCAGCAACAATAGCCTCAAAACCACAGTCTGTTGTATTTTCCAAATACACGGCCTCCAGAGATCACACTAACCTTTTCAGGTACCCTACAGACAGGGCTGCAAACGCGTTACTTCAGGCACTGCTTGATAGTCATTTCAGCACGGAAGGTTCCCAACGAGCCCAAGATGAGAAGAGATGGAAGAAGTCAAGCCATCCAGGACAGGTATTATTGTGAGCACTAGAGTGTTCAGGGTGGTGTCAGGTAAGGCAATAAACTCTCCTGCTCCAGAAGTTAAATTAATCCAACAGAAACTAAAAGATAAACATAAAAATAGTTAAAAAATAATTAAAAGCTGAAGATATTACACTGCAGAATGTAGTATTGCCTTTCCTGTCGCTTCAAGTATCAGTCCAGGGAGAGTGGCCACTTGCCTGCACAGGGAAGCCTTGCCCAGGGGGGGATCAGAAAGTTTTCTTCTCCTCTTCCTCGCACAGGAATTCTGTACAAAAGATTCATTAAGATTTTAAGACCACTTTGCTTTTTTAAGACCATTTTGCTTGCTGGAGTGAGGTTTGAAAAAGTAGGTTCTGTTCATGTGTGGTTTAGTTCATCTAAAGTAGGTCACCTTTCCCGTTCAGTGCTCCTAGGAGCATGCCTTTCCGGCTCCAGAGATTAAAAAAAATAAAAGGCATCTGCAGGTCATTAAAATAATTTCCTCCTTTATATTCTGCTTGTGTAATTCCACACAAATTGTTTCTTTTTACCACCCGTACAGGAAATGTACATACATCCTAAAAGACCCATAGTTTAAAAAATGGCTTCTTCCTGTGACTCAAAGGCCATACTGGAGTATGCTGATGGCACATCAAAGCCAAACTGATGTTGTCAGTCAAATCTGATGAGCTGGAACTCTTTATGCCTATATTACCTGAACCAACGGGGGCAGGGAAAAGGACATTTCTGTATGTTAATATCGTTGGTTTTTTACACAAAAGCGGACAAGGATTAGGGAAGCACACAAATATTTTGCCAGCCTTCTAAAACACGGTTTTTAAGCCATGTGTGAATGTGCTCCGTGATTTCAGCAGGGTTCCCGTGTTCAGAGCACAGTGTCTAAGCAGCGTGTAGAGTTTCAAACCACTGTATCTCAGAGGTGCTGAGCTGTGACTATTCAGCACCTCTAAGTCAATTTTATTTCACATACCTAGCTACAACATGACAGCCTTCCCACGGGCACAGCATGGGAGGTTTATTTGAAGGAACCAAACATTCCATTACTTTGTTTCCAAACAAGTTTCTTGGACAGTAAGTTGTCCTGATGCAAAAAAAAATTCAAGCTACTTGTATACCCTGAACCACCAACACTAGTAACTGCAGCTAATAGAAATGGTTCCACAAGCGTCACGATGGACATCAAGGGAAAGCAGACATTTTATGGGAGAATGGCAAACACCATCTCCCCTCTCTCTGCCAGAGGAAAGCTCTCCAGTCAGTGGTCCACCACCAAGACGCCTGCCCCTTGTCTTGCAGCTGGTGGTACAAAAGGCTCTCATCAAAGGACCTGAATGCAAATCCGTAAGAGCTGGGATGTCTCGCTGATTCCCAGATGTTTTTCTCTTGCCAAAAGGTGCATCCCAAGGCTGCTGGTGACTGTACATCGGATGCATTGTGGCCTTCTCTTCCTGTGGTACACAGCTATTCTTTTTGCACACCAGGCAGAAATTTTAGTGTAACAGAAGGTCTTTGTAATTTGGCTCAGGCATGGAAACAAATCATGCCTTCATTTTTAATGTAAACATCTGCAAAATGCACACAACACTCCATTCCTTCTAGACTAAATAAAGCCAACATTAATTTATGGGGTTTTAAACACTTCATTGTCAGTTATGTTCTAAAGGCCCTGAAATTTTACGCAGAAATGCATTTATTTTTTCATGACAGGCTGTCTGAGCAGTTTGGGAAATGCCAGCAAGAGAATATGTAGACTGTCTCCATACATGGTGTGTCTCAGAGAAATAATCAGCTTAGAAAGGTACGAGAGATGGAAACACACATCTGTATTTTTTCGGTTACAATTTCTCTTCATACAAGTATGAAATCTTACAGGATTGAGTCACCAACAATCTTGCAGACATCTGAAGGTATGTTTAAGGATCGTTTTGTAACCTTTGAAATTCAGCTGACTCTGCAGAGGTTGGTGAAGCAGCAGGCAGTACCAACATCAACCTACCTGCAACAGAAAGCAGCAAAGCCTATTCAAGCTTAGTCTGAGCCCAGGATTTCCAGTTCCACTCTTAGGCTCTGATCAGTGCGATTATGAACCATCCAGCATCTGCTTAGCATGAAAACAGACTAATTGTCCTCCTTAGGTGCATGAAAGACTGGCTTTAGGGCTGAGCAAGACATCTTAGGACACTTCTTAGATGGGAACTTCCATAAATTTCCATTCCATGGAAAAATGCAGCACTATATAAAGTGGAAAATATTGTCATAGTATTGGAGGCACAGAGTGAGTTCAATACATAACATTTTTAATTTTCCAGTCCTAATTCCTACCATAGTTCTCCTTCTGGAGTAAAATAGAAAATAAAAACCCCTGTGTTTTCATGAAGGTTGAGTTCAACCCCCTATGACCCCCTATTACATTCACGCAGTTAGAATTCTACCATAATAAATCATCCTGTTTTAATCTGTCACCTTTACAGCCCCACGACAGCCCTAGTTCATGCACATATCATTTACACCTCTTTTCACAGACTCATCTCACAGCATTTGCTACAAATTGCAGAAAATGTGAACGCAGGCACAAAGACCAGCTCACAGTGTTTTACTTGGCCAGTGTCCCTTGCGGTGCGATGGTGCAGATCTCCAGCTTCCATCACTTGAGGAGAAGACCCAGAGAGCTTTCCCAAAGTCATGCATTCACTTTAGCAGTACTGCCTCCGTTTCCCATGGCTGAGGAGTGGTGCAGAGTGAATACTTTTACTTCTTAATGGGAAATTTGGAGAAAAATTGTTGGCACTGTATCTAAAACTCATCACTGATCATCACTGCCATTGAAAAGGGGGAAGGAAGGAGAGAAAGACGATGCGTCATAGATCTTTCCAGGGATTTCAAATGTATCCATCCACGAGGTTTTTTTCACCCTTTGAGCACATGCCTTCTTGGGATTGTCTCCAAATAATGTCAATAAAGGAGACTACTTATTTCCCCCACAGAGGAATGAAACCACTGTTTGCATTTTATGGGTGCATCATATAAAGGTTCAATCAAGTTAATTACACTTACAGAAAAGTCAGCATCTGCCTGGATTCTGTTGACCCCAAACAACAGAGGATAGGTCGGTATGCCAAGGGACCATAACTCTCATCTGAGAAAATTACATGTCTCAAACACCTGGAGCAGCACAGAAAGAAGAACAGGACATGGGTGGGAACAGTGAGTTGAAGATTTAACTTGGTAGCACTCACTACCTTTGCCCTACATCAAAGAGCAGTGTATGCTGACAGGTATCCTCAATCTCCGATTCTCTGAGAATTAACCTACACTTTAAAGAAATTGCAGCTATTATTAAGAAAGGTGTGTGTTTATGGATTAGTCAACATAAAATAACATCTGTCCTCAAATACAAGTGTATTTGAGGAGATATATAGAGGAGAGGTTCTCTTTTCAAATATTCACTGTTTATAAACAGTTCTATTCTTCATAAAGTTACCCTTAACACAGTATCTAGCCCTTCATATTTAATTGATTTGCTGTAAAAATCTCTCACTGTTTTTAACTCTAATAGTATAATGTTCTGCATCTCATGGAATTATCAGTGAAATCTCACCCAGGGTCTGTTCTTACCATCTCTCCTTTTTGTTTTCAACTTAGCAAAGATCAAAACCAACAGTAGTCCCCATAACAAGATAAATTTAGGAGATACTAAATTGCTCCTTGGAAAGGAAGTGAACAACTAATATAGATGAGCATGAATACTTCAAATAACTGAGATTAACTGAGGTAGGAGCTCTTTTGTTGGTAGATACAGATGTAAAATATTCCAAAGCCAGGCTATCTTTACCATTGTCTCCTGGGATTTCTAAATCAGAGGAAGGATGTGAGTAAGTGGGTGACAGGCACAGCAGGTGGTGTACCACCGGCACGCAGGCACACTCACCATCTCCGTCCACTATATCAGATGGTTGATTAATTAGTCGCACCCCAATGATCTCAGGTGGAATTTACTGCTTTATGTTGGCGAGGGTAACAGGAATACTTGAAGCAAAGCCCAGTGTAAAAAGCACAATGCTGCACTAGGGGAAGTGAGAGCTATCAGAAACTATGAAGTCTCCCCTGGCTCAAAAGCCAAGCCAAGATTTAAAGTTCACAGCAAAGTCAAACAGCATTGAACACATGCAAGGTGGGTTTTTTGCACTGCTGTTGTAAGTGTGTCATTGCCTCAGTCATCGGTTAGAGCTTCAAATAAATGGGAGTTTTGAAAACAGCTCCAAAGAGAATAACTCACAACAAAAAAAATAATTATACTTCCACAAAAGTGCTTAAAGTGCATGTAGGGGTGGAAGCATAAATATTTAATGAAAAACATATACTTATGCACACCATAAATTAGGCAACTACTTTTAAAAGACAGTATGACCTCCAATTACTTTTAACTTGCTTTGTCTTCTGTACCTGTGTCCCAACTGTTCCTCTATCAGAACAATCTCTGATCATTTTTTGTTTACTCTTCAGAACATTGCCATTCAAATTCTGAATACAATAAATGCCTACAGCCGAGCTTGTGAGGAAAGCTCTGTTCATGGGTTGAGACCGCAATTCCATCTCTTAAAGGAATACATTTCCTTTAACAGATTTCTTGTACCATTTCTCCCTTCCCTGGAAGAAATAACAAAAAGATCAAAAAGATCGTAATTTCCTGGACAACATTTCTTCCATTTGTCTGTTTAGCTGAGTATGAAATCAGCATTTTGAGATGCATTGTGACAGTTTGTGAGAGGGGCTGAGAAAGTCCAAGTGTGAGACTGTTCCTCAGGTGAATGCTTTCAAGGCTTTACATTAAATTGGAAGATATGGGCGCAGATATTTCCTGCAATAATAACATATAGATTTAATTTTCTCCATTAATTTGTTCTGGAACCTAGCAAATATTAATTAATTGATAGGAGGGCTTCCATTAAAGCAAACTTCAAAAAATGCTGATCTTCCTTAATTAACTACAGAAAAATGTGCTGTCCAAGCAGTAACTGAGAAGCTTCAAGCAAAGAAGCATTAATATTATCTAGAGATCATATTAATGGATTTGGCTAATCAAAGAAATCCTTTGAAGGTTATTATCTTGACCAAATAAGAGAAAGTAATTATTGGGCCAGAGATGATATGGGTCATAACAGAGAGGATGCTGAACGCTACCAGTGAGAGACACCTTGTGGTAACAGCCTAAACTGTCACTCTTGCTGTCGCCTCCAAAGAAAAAGCAGAATGAATGATTTACAATGATTAAATAATACATTATAAAGCCACCTCTTTAATAATAAATGTAACAACAGCAGAGATCTCATGTAAAAGTAACATCTTCTGTTTCCAAAATGCCGCTCACAAATTTAAGCTCGTCTTGAAGATCACAAATCAAAGTGCTGATCATTTTTGTGCCTTCCTTTCCCACTGCCTGAGGTGTGGGTGTCCATGAAGCTAGAGCTCTTGTTCTGCCTGTCACATCCTCTATTAATTCAATTCACAATAACCACTTCTGTCATCACTTCACATGCTCATCACATTAAGAAATCCCTACTGCTTTTTTTTTCAAGCTTTTTGTCTTCATTTAGAAGATCCTTTCAAAGCCCTCCCCTCTCCCCTTTGCCGATAACTTTGTATGTTTACATTACCCCTAGACCTCTGTAATTACCTAACAAGTAAAGGACAGGAAGGTAAACAAGACTTTCCCAACTGTAAGAGCCACAAGACTCACACCTGTGACTTCAGTCATACATTCAGTTCTTCAATCACCATGGATTCAGTCAGCTGTGCATCATGATGTGCCTAAGCTGCCTGAGGTGGTCTCCTTACCTCCTCTGCCCTCTGCTCTACTCTGCTGCTCCCACCCCGGGGAGGCGATACAGCAGTCCTGCTCCTAAAGGAGGCAGGTTAAGCTGGCCCCTCTCTGCAATTAGGAAAGCAATTGTGCCCAAGCCAAACTGCTTGAAGGAAGTTCTGCCCTCAGCAGAGCAGAGATGCCACCCTGTGCTCCTCTGCACATGTCCAGAGATGCCTCCAGAACAGGAGGATTGGGTGGGGTTGCTGCCAGGTAGGTCATTTTTCTAATACAGCCAAAGGACAGTGATGAAAATGGGGCATTTTGTTGGAAATAAACACCAATTGAGGAGCTTTTTATCAGAGTATGTGTGGTGCCTGTACCTCTGAAAAGGCAAGAGAAAATATTGGTTTATATTTTCTTCCAGATCTACTAGATCAGCTAAATCTGCAGGCTCTCCTTTGCCCAGTTTCATCAAAATGACTTTGCGTAAGTAGTTTAATATTATGGAGGTGTGACTGAGAGGTTAACCTGGAGAGTTTTCACAGAAACAGGCTCAGGGGCAAGTACACATGCCTTGGTACTGGCAGCTCTGATGGGCTGAATCTCAGGCTTGAGAGCTGAGTTGACAGCAACTAAAACATGTAGACTAAGAAAAAAAAAAAACCACAACACTAAAGAATCTGGAAACATTATTTCATTCTCAAAGAATAAAAAAAACCTGAAAAATTTCTCCTTATACATAACTACCTCATTTAAATTCTTCCATTAAATGACTATTTCTGAAGATAAACAGCATCAAGGTAAGCTGTAGTTTAATAAAATCAGCTGTAAAGCATATGAGCGAGCAGCATGTTACCTCTACTCTGCTGACTTATGTTCTGCATGAGTGCTTCCAGGTAAGACCCTCAACACCACAGACTTAAGATCTTCTGACTGGTTTCACTTAAGAGCATAGAATAAATGTCCATCATCTTCCTGAACTGCAATGCTAAAAACTCATGTATTATTTCACCCTTATTTCTCATCTGTACAGGCAACAACACACACAGTGAACACATTTTTTAAACTTTCAGCTCCCTCTACTGTGCAAATATTTTTTTAAAAGAAGCTTAGTGTTTTGTTATTTGAAACAATGTAGGACTGAAAAGACATAGACCAAAAATAATGTGAGAAAATAACTTCTATTTTCCCCTGTGTTGAGAAGCTAGATTTTGAGCTTGCCCAGGAATCGTACCCTAGACCACCAGATCCCAACAGAGCAAGTGGCAAAGCCTCACTACAGCTTCTGCATATCCCTTTAAAAGTTCGGTCAGATGCACTGAACATAAATACTTAAAGAATGCAGCAGTCACTCTGTGATGGGGTCACATGAATTTGCTTCAATATACATGCTGTGCCTGTGAACAGCTGCCTCTACAGACATCATCACAAAATACCAAACCACTGCAGAAAACAGCTTCCAAGAATGCAAATCAAAACGGTTAAGTGGAAACAGGATTTTATGTTATTTTCCTGGATCTGTTTCAGAGCCAATGCTCACAAGCACTGATGCAGTGCACGCTTGTGACCAGGAGCAGGCTGATGCATTCTTCACTTCAGCTTGAAAAAACATCCTTTGCAATCTGGCAAAGGAAAACCACAGAGCCACCAAAATACAGGCCAAGCAGTCTTTGTTTCCTGAAGAGTGTGAGCTTGAAGAATGAGAGTTCATACCAACCACACACAGAAGAAGAGGTGCGTGGTATCGTGGGGTATTTTCAAAAGTATGACACGTCCGTAACAAACATGCATTTTGCCTTCCAGAACCAGCTCCACTGCTGTGCTTCTCGGTCAGTGGTGCATGAAAGTGCTCTCGTGCCTTCCCTGCGCTTGTATCGCAAGCAGGGAGAGCTGAAAAGTGGCAGCTTCTGATGGGGCAGCCAGCCCAGAGCCCTTCCAAGCACAGGCTCTTTTGCACAAGCAAGATCCCCTGGGAAATGGGGATCCAAGGGAAGAGCCAAGGGAAGAGCAGAGCTCACTCCCGCTACAAAGGTGGAACTGGCAAGAGAGATGGAGAGAGCCAGGGCATGAGTGGTACCTTGGAGCGGCAAGAGCAGCAGGTAAGAACTGAGCCAAAAGGGCCCAGAGGAGCCCTGGCAAGGGGCTGTGCTCAGTGCTACAGAGGATACTCAAAGAAACCCCTGGGGGCCACCCAAGGGCCTCGCACTGTGAGTCTAGAAAGCTTCCTATCCCTGGATGTGGGGCATGAGAGACACCTTCGTGGAGCAGCCACCTGGTCAAAACGGCCCAAAGGA
>NW_010426880.1:3413-4206 GCF_000710305.1 Buceros rhinoceros silvestris | reverse complement strand
GGGCAGGGGGGACCTGGCAGTGCTGGGGGACCGGGGCACTCGAGGGGATCAAAGGGCTTTCCCACCCCGAATGGTTCTGGGATCAGGAGGGAACACACCAATTGCGTGAAGAAAGGAAGGAATAATCAGATCCGGATGGGACATGGTCAGCTCTGGTCTCCAAGATGAGACTATTCACCAAAATTCTGCCTTCCCAAGTCACTTTTGCCATCAAGCCACTAAGTTGTCCTGGTATCGGCAGCACTGTGGGTGCCTGGGGTGGCTGTGGAGGGGAAAGCTGACCAGCGGCTCTGCAGCTCACACCTGAGAACCACCGGGGTTACATCCCGGTGGTGCAGACTCGCAATCCTTCAGCTGAAGCACAGACTAGATGCATTGGTCATTTAAACAGCTCTTATCTAATCTGTAATTACTGTAAACTGAATTAATTTCACTTTGGGGCTAGTGGAGCTCCCCAAATGATCAAAGCAAGGGAAGACTGGGGACATTTTTTAGGGGGATTTCTATCCTGCTGCTGCCTTTCCCAGTGTGCTGACTGGTCCCAGTGGGATCACTATGGCAGCAGGGCCTCTGGGTGCCACCGACGGGGTTCAGCTGTGGGGCACTTGAACAGCCTGAGCACTACAAGCTCCAACACCACAGAAGACTGCCAGTGCCTCCTGCCCTGGAGCAAGGGCTGGCCCTGACAACTGAGTTCACAGGGCTAGAGTGGAAATAACACAATTCTAGAACCACAGCGGGGTTTGGGGTGAAGGGACCTTCCAAGCTCCTCCAGCCCAACCACTGCAGGGAG
>NW_010426880.1:1932-3094 GCF_000710305.1 Buceros rhinoceros silvestris | reverse complement strand
GGGGGGTCCCCCCCACCGCTCGGGGCAGCCTGGGCCAGGCTCCCCCCACCCTCAGCAGCAACAATCTCTCCCTTCGCTCTGCTCTGACTCTCCCTCTGGCAGTGGAACCCCTCAGCCCTTGTCCTGTCCCCACAGCCCCTGCTCAACAGCCCCTCCCCAGCTCTTGCACAGCCCCTTGCAGCACTGACAGGCTGCACTCTGGGCTCACCGCAGCCTCCTCTGCTGCAGGCTGACCCCCCCAGCTCTCTGCCCTCTCCTCCCAGCAGAGAGTCCCACCCTTGGGTCACTCCTGGGGCTCCTCCAGCAGCTCCCTCTCTCTGCTGGGCTGAGGTTTTAGGACGGATTCAAAGGATAAACTGTGTGTGTCCTGTTCCCCCCGGAGCGTTCATCAGCTGCATTCAGCAGCACTCGACTGCGCGACTCCCTATCAGCAGCGGCTGCATCTTGACCTGGACGCTTTGCCAGGGAAGCACTCAGCTTCCAGAGCCACGATCTGGACGGGTTTTTCCTGGCGTGTCTATTTTTGTCTCTGTATCTCTGGGCTGACACTCAGCCCAGAGCTTTCCCTCTCCTTGAGCACTGCTGAGCTTTGCCATGAATTTACTGAACCTTTATGGAGTGAACAACTATTTCCTGTAGATCTAGAGCTTATAAAGGCCAGCTGTCAAAATACTTCTTTTTTATGTTATGAGTTCACATATTACACTGTTTATCACAGTTATATCAGCCAATTATTAGCTTTTCAACATCATTCATAGTTCAACAGGGAGCTGGGCCATCGTATCTAGACGGTGTTTTTCCCAAATACCTTAAATTAAAACGCAGACGTGGTGGGAATCAATCGGGAACAATCATTAGGATGACCTCGCTCATACGCTGGCGAGTTCAGGCATGTGGCTGCTGTAGAACCTTCATGTTCCTTTTGCTTATGTCTTAACAGAGCTATTTTTTTTCCCCACAACTCCTTGGTCTTGTAGATATCGACGCTAGGCCGTGGGATTTCCAGGCTGAGGAATGCACCCTGAGAGCCAACATCGAAGCCTTCAACAGCCGGAGGTACGACAAGCCTCAGGACTCAGAGTTTGCGCCGGTGGACAACTGCCTGCAGAGCGTGCTGGGGCAGCGGCTGGAGCTGCCCCACGACTTCCACATCTCCTCCCAG
>NW_010426880.1:1326-1877 GCF_000710305.1 Buceros rhinoceros silvestris | reverse complement strand
CCCCGCGACTTCCACTACTCCTACGAGCTCTGGCTGGAGCGGGAGGTGTTCTCCCAGCCCATTCGCTGGGAAGAGCTGCTGCACCACCAGTGAGAGCGACACCGTCACCTGCCCCGTCCCACCTCAGCGAGGACTCACGGTGCTACAGGCCGAGGGAAGGAGGGTTATTTTGGACCTGGGTGTTCTTAAGCACAGCTGGAAAAGAAAAAAAAGACTCTTTCCAACGAGACTAAGCCTCTTTGTACCACCCCAGACACCCCTGAGTGTGCAGCCACCGTCTTTTTGGAGGTCATCCCTTTCCTGGGACTTCTTGGAGGCCATACAGTATCACCAGAGCTGCACAGAGGCCACGGACCAGGCTCTGGTGGCAGACGCTAGTGGCAGCGTCAAGAACGACTTTACCTGGTCCCTCCTGCAGACTGACAGCAGTCAGGAGCTCTCAGAGTCCGGGTCTGTCTCCGTTCATGGATGTCAGTTTGTGTCTCAGCTGTGAAAGGGTTCCATCTGCCCCGAACGCCCCTCGCGGTGCCCGATCCGTTCTCATCTCTTCG
>NW_010426880.1:0-1158 GCF_000710305.1 Buceros rhinoceros silvestris | reverse complement strand
CCTCCCCCGACGGGCCTGCCGCTTCCCTCACGAGCTGGAAACAAGAAACGTGTGACATTCTGTCAGAGGTGACAGGCTGACCTGGCCAAAGGAGAGGATGTCACCTCTTGTCCCCAGGCTGGTGTCACTGCTGCTGGGACCAGACAACCCACCTGACCGAGGCTGGCTTCCACCACGGGCAATCTCTGCGTCGCTCCCAGGGGTGGTCACCCATTAGCTGCTCACCGCTCCCCTTCCCTCCAGCACCCCCCGCACTGACCGTTGGTGTTGCCGTAAAACGCTCTGGGCAGGGTGTAGAGCTGTGGGGGAGGTCGGCTGCCCTGCTCCTCTCCACCAGGTCGGTCTTGGAGGATAATTACCACACCGTTACGTTTCCAGAGAGCTTTCCTCATCAATGGCCAGCCTGTCTAACCCTGCAGGGGACAGCAAGCGCCGCACCCGGGAACCTGATTTACACAGATTTTCAGTTGTTTGGGAGAACGTTTGTGCCAAGTCGTGGAAGGGGGAGGAAAAGTGCTTGGGTTGCACTTTGTTGCCATCGTAAGAGGACGGGCGCGGGCGTAGGCGCTAGCAGAGCGCAGGCAAGCGCTGCGGCCGCGCTGCTGTCGATAGGTCAAGTGCCCAGGGGATACAGCCAAGGGAGGTGATATCACAGCTCGTTGCTGTTGCTTGTTGCTGTGGAATTAGCTGAGAATGTTCCCTCTGGGGCCTGGGAAAGGCACTTTTCGTAGCTGTAGCATTAGTAAAACCGCTCACCTTTTAAATAGGCTTTGGGTCAAAATAAACCAGAGCAACTGCTGAAGCTCATGCATTGCCGAAGCTTTTTTCTTCCCACGCCTGAATTTAAATACTTCCTCTGCTGCCTCTTTTTGTTTGTGTGTCTTTAAAGGACAAAAACGCCCCCCACAAACCAGCCCATAAACTCAGCTCTCACCCCTGCCCATGTCCGCTCTCTCTCTGCTCAGGCAAGTCCTTCGGGCTGGCACAGTTAGGGGCTGTAGATGTCCTCAGAGCATTTGTGCTTGTTAAAAGGTAAAACGTTATTCAAAAACAAATAAAGCCTCTCCAGTAAGTCTGCAGTGAGTAAGTTTTCATGCCAGTAAGGATGTGCATTAACGTACAAATCCGGGCGTGTTTTACAGCGCCGGCATTAAAAAG
>NW_010426879.1:0-300 GCF_000710305.1 Buceros rhinoceros silvestris | reverse complement strand
GGGGCTGTTTTTCCATGTGGCCGTGAAGCCCTGGCCCGGGACAGTGCCGGAGCCAGCTGGACGTTCCCAGGGCCCGGGACCACCCTTGACCCATGGCCCCGGTGCAGGTGAGAGTGTCCCGGAGCCAGCCAGGGCAGCTGGGGAGGGCAGGAGCCTTCCCAGGCAGGCGGGAGCCGCGGCCAGTGCAGAGAGCTGGGCCAGCACAGGGTGAGCCCCAGGGAGGACAGTGGCCACTCCGCAGGCTGAGGCTGAGCGCTGTGCCTGAGCAGCCCCCACCACTGCGGCTGCCTGAGCCCAGGG
>NW_010426878.1:503-763 GCF_000710305.1 Buceros rhinoceros silvestris | reverse complement strand
CCACCTCCCCCCAGCAGGGCTGACCCCAGGGAAGGATAGTGCCCGAGGGTGGGGGGACTGGGCTGAGCTGACGCTCCAAGCCCACCGGGGTGGGCATGGTAAGACAGGTACGGCCAGGTGCTGCACGGGACAGCCGGGGCTCTGGCAGTCCCAGGGCTGCCCCTCGTTGCCAGGGCAGTGGCAGGGACTGGGGCCGGGCTGCCACAAGAGGGTCCCCAGAAGTTGTGGCTCCCCGATGAACCTGACGGCTGCCACCCGCC
>NW_010426878.1:0-465 GCF_000710305.1 Buceros rhinoceros silvestris | reverse complement strand
CCCCTGCCCCAGCAGCCCCAGCAACACAGCCCTGACTGCCCCTACTCACCATTGACAAGATCCCACAGCTCCTCCCAGTCAGAGTCCCCTCTCCCAGCCAGAGCCCCATGGGGCTGAGCTCCAGAGAGAGCCCCGGGCAGAGGGCTCTGCCTGGCGCTGCAGAGACCCCTCTGCCCACTGCTGGGGCCCAGCAAGGCCAGGGGCTCCTTCAGCAGCCTGGAGGTGGGGAGGGCAGAGGGGCTTGAGGACGAGCCCCTGGGGGCTGTGTGCTTGCTGGCAGGGAAGGAGGAGGCAGCTGCCCCGGGCAGAGGGCTCTGCCTGGCGCTGCAGAGACCCCTCTGCCCACTGCTGGGGCCCAGCAAGGCCAGGGGCTCCTTCAGCAGCCTGGAGGTGGGGAGGGCAGAGGGGCTTGAGGACGAGCCCCTGGGGGCTGTGTGCTTGCTGGCAGGGAAGGAGGAGGCAGCT
>NW_010426877.1:9327-10185 GCF_000710305.1 Buceros rhinoceros silvestris | reverse complement strand
TAATATCTTTATAATTATAAAATTATAAGAAGTATAAACATAGGATTTGGTATAATATAATCTTATACCTGGCTCTTTCCATAATTCCATAGCAGAGATATACTTTTAAATAAATGCGATATTCTCAGGATACTTGTATAGAGTCAAGTTAGTCAGTGTTTATGTAAGAGTTTAACTTAAAATGTCATGTTAAATCCAGTGTGGTTTATATATAAATCATCTGCAATCCATACATTCTTGAAAATAGTGCCTATTGATGATGCCATTCCGACATGCTTTCTAGCACTGTTCTGAGTAAGTGGGGCTACCTGCTTTGAGGTAGGTTCCTCGTGCTCTTGCTCTTTTATGAACTACTTTTATGAACACTTTTCAAGAAAATAATGAGAAATTATGGCTGGTTTTTGACCAAGAGGCTATCTGTCTTCATTTTATTTTCCCACACTCAGAAAGACAGTCACTTAGTGTGGAAACGTTAGGTCTGTCTGTCCCATCATTAGATCGTTCTGTTGCCCTTGCTAATTTTAACAATCATGCTTTAAATTACTGGGTTTTCAGGGGAGGATGAGTGACTTCTGGTAGTGGGACCCTACCAGATGCACAGAGGCTGGCAAGCACTTCGATCAGCTAACCTCTGTTGATCATTCCCCTCCCAGAACTCCAACCACCTAGTCAACCCACTCTTACCAATGTTCACTCGTTTTTATTAGAAAGTTCTTAATGTCTAACCTGAACCCCCATTGCTGCAATCTGTTGCCCCTGTTTGCTTTTTCTACTGGACACAGAGAAAATATTTACTCCCTTTTGCTTTTTTCATGACTCGTATAGTTAAGATTTTCAAACAATAGTTGAGGATTTGGA
>NW_010426877.1:0-9187 GCF_000710305.1 Buceros rhinoceros silvestris | reverse complement strand
GCAGGTGGGGCAGTACTTTTGTCACGCCTCTCATAACTTTTCTACACTAAACTGCCCTAGTTGTTGCCTGCAATAGCTTCTCATAGGTCATATTTGACAGATCTTCTCATTATCCTCCCTGTTCTATTTTGGGTTCTCTATAGATGTATTTCAGAGTGGTGCCAGCACAGTACTACAGCTACAGTGACTTTTCCATTTTCAAGAAATATAATGCTGAGTATTACAGATCTCTCTATATATCTCAGCATAAACTTTGCCTAAATGATTCATATTCTCTGTCCTGTTTCTTATTTTTACAGATAAAATAAAGTTTAAGAAAAAAATTTCTTTCCTATTTACATTTAAACTATGTCGTTATCCCTCATTTATATTTTCCCCCTCTTCTGGCTTTCTAGATACACACTCCAACTCCCTTAAATCCACACAAAGCTGAGATTGCCTTTCTTGCACTCACTTCTACCCGCTTCCAATCTATGTGGTGCTTTCCTTTCCCCCCAGCTCAATTTCAAACCTCTTGGACTTATCATCAATATTCCATCACACTACCTTTTCCAGAATTACAAGTCTGCTATTCTCTTTTTTCCCTCCACTGTTCTTGTCAACCCTTATCTTTCCATTTGTCAATTTTTTCATGCAAATGCCTTCACGGGTCTTTTCTCATAATATTTCAAATGCAAACCTGTCAAGTAAAACATGAAAAAATCATACTGCAAACAGCATTCAAGTGATTGTTGGAGGTTCAGGTTTAACTTAGTAACTGGAGGTTTTCATAATCTGGGTAGAGATACACACTTTATTTGAAACAAAACACGTACTTAAGCATGATAAAATGATTACCTTCCAGAGAGTTTAGCTTTTGCTAGTTATTAAGAGTGTTTGACCCTAAAAGCTTATCTCAGTTGCTTATATTTTTGCCACCTTTGAAACTTTTGATCTGACACGTTACTGACTGGGCATGTTATGGACCACTTCTACCAGCATAATGCAGCTGTTTCTGGAAAAGAGATTGAGAATACCTTGCAGGTATCTGGGGGGATTTTTTCTTTGAAATATTGAAGAGCTTTCATGATTGGTAGGAAAGATTTGATATCTGTTTTGAGGTTTGGCACTCGTGATGGTGGTGTGCTGTTTTCTATTTTCATGAAAATTGGGCAAATTTGGTCTTGGATATAAGTTACTTCGTATATGTCAGCACACTGTGGGCACTAAAACACCTTGATGGCCCTGGCAAGCCTCACCTGGGGCCCTCTGCCCCTGGGCTCACAAGCTCTATTTAAGCTTCACCCCTCCTGCCCCTTCTTCCTGAAGACCGTCTCCTTGGATCTGGACCCATAGCTGCAAACTGATTTCCTGGCTGGACTGCAGCCCTGCCTCATTTCTGTCGACCTGCGTGGTGATTCCTGGACTTGAGCCTAATCCTGACTGGCAGATTGACTAAAAGGCTTGACCTTGGGCCTGCCTTATTGCTATGATACCGCCTTAGGGTCCTGGACTCATGGTTGGACTGGGAAACCCTCTTCTGTTCTGCCCTGCTCAACCTTGCTCAGGTGCTGTGGGGCTGGGTCCTGGCTTGTGAGCACCCTTGACCTGCTGGCCATGTGTTGCCCCCTTGGTTCTTGATTTGTCTTTTTTTAAGGAGCAGCTCACTGGCAATGCGTATGGTGTTCCTATACTGAGCATTTTCTTGGTTTTATTTACTAAAGTATTTGGAAACTCCATTTGTTACTGAGCGGTGGGGAGGGGGGCGGGGCGGGGAAGGGGACCGAACCCACAACTTATTTAGTTTTAGAGAACAACTCATGTTCTCTTTTAGGACTTGGAAACTCTGAAGGTCTCTTCCTCTTCCGTTTTGCCTGAAACAAGGCAGATCGAGGCACCAGAAATGATTGGAAGGACTTTTCCTCTCAGGTTCACAGTTACTTTCCTGGCAGTGTCCACAGGAATAATGAAAAGCATCCTAGCTGGACTTGAAAGGAAGGAAAAATTTGTGACTTGCTAGTGTTGTAAAACAGGATCAGATGCCAGTGGAACTGGGACACATAAGGAGACACCTGAGAAACATCACAGAATAACTGTTTGGCAGATGAGACACAGACAACCCAAATCTGTCATCCACCAGTTGTAAAAACTCTCTGCTCTCACTTCCCTGTCAGAAAAGATAATCTCGACCCCTTCTTTATGATGGTAACTGTTACGCTGTTTGAGGCATTGGTACACTATAGGGATAAGGTTTTTAAATAAAGAAGCACCAGCTCCTCCCAACATATAAGACGAATCATTCTGCTTTGAGTGGAGCATGAATAGCATGCAGTAAAAGAAAACCTAGGTCACACTCTACAGAGTGAAGCTGGAAAAAAAGTGTTAGGAAACAGGACAACAAATCACCTATTTTTATGGAAAAACTCCAGACCACATTTAGTCAAAGGCTACATTTGTTACTTTTTTTTAAGATTAATTTAAATAAAAAAGAGGGGAAGGGGCAAAGGCTTCCTAAAGGAATTTCTATTTTTACAAAACAGAATGAAGATAAGATGTAGAGTGTAAAGAATGAACTACAGGAAAGGGAGGGAGAGCCTCATATGCTTTCTTGATTTACATAGTTAAACACAAAAGCGAAGTTGCCAGGCTTGTATGGATTCCTACCTATCTTTAAGTACATCAGTGTAATTATTAATCCTTTCTCTGAATAATATCGGAAAAGTTTGTCAAACCTTTCTTCTTGCCATGCTGTGGAAGGCCTAGGACTGCTTTTTAACGCTTTGCTCATGTATGATACTGAAAAGAGGTTACTGTCATTTGTTCTCGTATCAACCCTAAAACAGCGCTGGCGTTTCTGGGGGCTCTCTGCAGTGTTTGAGAGGGGGCGGTACGGGCTGTTACGTCAGGCATGTTCTTCTCACCACCCAGAGGAGTGAGACCTCACCTTTTCCAGAAGTAGCCTTCTAGAAGGCTTGTGGAGCATGAAGAAAGATGAGGGGAGAGGAAGGCGAACCCGCCCCACAGACCGTCCTGATGTGTGGAACAGGATGCTGTGGAGTCTCCGGTCTTGAGATGGCTCAGGCTCTGTCCAGTCAAGGTTTCACCCTCTGCTCTATCTGGACCTGCTCTGAGGAGGAGGTGGAGAACAGATCTCCAGGGGTCCTTTCCAACCTGAATTATTTTAAGATCCCACAGCTGTGATCTTAAGGGGAAGAACACTAACAGTGTTAAAGCCTCGTTAAGCCTGGGAGAGGTAGAAAAAATTGGGGAAGCAGTTATGAGAGGGAAAATGGAAAGTCATTTCCCAGCTTCTGTATTATTACTTGTGGATTAAATAATTTCTAGCAGGTTGTGAATTTTTGAAAAATACATGTAAGAATGAGAGAATTGGTGACTCTTAGTAAAAGCTAAACATCTGTAGCGTCATTGCCCTGGCACAGCGAAATGTTAACGATACCAGAAAGGCAAATATAAATATGGAAAGGGATTCGGTATACAAGATTTTTGTTATAGTAAATGAAGGGCATGTGATTAGGTTGACATGGGATTTGTGTCAATGCTCTGAATGCATTAATAGGCTTTAACAACCCTGACCACCATCGGCTGGGGCGTCCCCATATCCTGCTGTCAAAGAGCTCCTCTTTAGTTCAGCCCGGGGCCTTTAGTCCGTGCCTGAACTATGCTGTGGGAGCGGGTGGCTCCAGCTGTGTTGCAGCTGTGCCTGTTCATGGACCTTTTTGACCTATGGACTGACTTCCTGCTCTGGCCTAGGACCTACCTCATCACCATGGACTTGCTTGGTGATTGCTGGGTTGTGTCTGACCCACATTACCATCACCGGACCCGACCCTGGCTCGTGTTTCTGGCTTGCCTGTGGTGATGAGACAAGCCCAAAATCTTGTTGATGACTTGAACTCTCGTCTGGGCCTGCCCATCTCACCTTGCCCGGGGCTGTGGGATGGTGCCCTGGGTGGCAAGGTACCCACCCCACCAGCCGTATCATGTTGTCCTTCGGGAGCAGCTGACCTTTGCTGCATGCTGTCAGATACCTCAGGTCTTCCCAAGCCCTGAATCCAGCACAGTGGAGCCTGGCCCATGGCTGTGTGGGGTCTTCTCTGGCGATTCCCCCTGAGTCATCAGCCTGACCCTGGCTTTTGGTGTCCCCACCGTGCTGGCCCCTGCCCAGTCCCAGCTCCTGAGTGAACCGTCCTCCCTGAGCCCACCTGGCAGCCTCTGGGGGCTGACCTCCAGGGTTCCTGCCACCCACACGTCTCCTCTGCCGTGGCCCTTTCCCAGGCCCTTGTCCCTGCCGTGGCTCAGTGTCTGTGAAGGACCCCACTGACTGCCCCCACCCGTTCAGTCACTCCACAGCAAACCCCTTCTGAAGCCAGGTCAAAGAGGTGTGCGGACACGGCTTGTTGGGGTTGGAGCTGAGGGCACCGACAGCCACACCAGCCTCACCCGGGTGCCCTGCCCCCTGCTCTGGGGCTCTGAGCCCTGGCCTGTGCTGGCAGCCCCTGCCAGAGCTGTGCTACTGGAGTGCTGGTCTCCAGCTCAGCCACGGCCGTGCCCCTGGCTTCCGAGCCTGATGCTGGACCTTTCCTGTCACTATGAACTCATGTGGTGACCCCCGGGCTGTGTCGGATGCTTGTTACCATCATCAGGCCTGATCCTGGTCCTCACACACGGGCTGACTTCATGACTTGACCTTGGACCTGCCTTATCAGCATGGACGTGTCTGCTGATCGCTGGGCTGCACCTGACCCAGGTTACCATCGCTGGACCCAATCCTGAGTCGCATTTCTGGTTTGACCTCAGACCTGCCTCGTCACCATGGCCTTGTCTGCTCTGAGGTCTGGGCTGCCCCTGACTCCCATCCCCAAGCCGCCCTGCTTGCGCTCCACTATCGCAGGGAGCATTTGGCCCCCGGTGGTTCCTCACGCCGTGAGCACAGCCTTCACCAGCACCAGTCCAAACACAGAGACCTGTCCGGACTACAGCTAGATTCTGCAGCATCTCATGATGTTGTCCTTCTTCCTCCCGAAGAGACTTGAAACTGTGAACACGGAAGAGTGTTCACCCATGGAAGCACACTTGATCTTCAGCCAGGTCTCGAAAAGTAACAGCCTCTCTCCAGTAATGTTCTGCTGATACATAAATTGTTCAGTTTTGTGCCATTGTAAAGAGAGAGCGCTGAAAGTAGTTAAAACAGAGACTTTCCTGCTGTGGCAACAACCGCATGCTGTTGAATACCACTGGCATCAGACTTAATTTTAGACATTATAATTATGTGAGGGCTCGTTCTCTGTGAGTTTGCTCTCACTTGTCTTCCCTACTTAATTCACATTATAATATTTTGTACTTTTCTTCTAGGTTTGAATAGGAATATTGTATTAAGCAAGCAGGTGATGAGATTCTGCTCTCTGTTCTGGTAAGTGTAACTCCACCAATTCTGGCTGAGTTACGGGGATTTGC
Source organism: Buceros rhinoceros silvestris (assembly GCF_000710305.1). NCBI lineage: Eukaryota > Metazoa > Chordata > Aves > Bucerotiformes > Bucerotidae > Buceros > Buceros rhinoceros. Next base: position 3,733 of record NW_010426877.1, on the reverse strand, counting down.
TGTAATTTAACCAGAATCAGAATTTAATGAGTGTGTGTGGTTTTTGTCAGTTTGTTTTGTTTTTTTTTTTTTTAAGTATCTCTGGATCTTCATTCCAGAGACCTTTTTTTCCCGTCAGAATGGAAATTAATGTGGTGTTCTAATTTCTATTTTATGTCTGCATTTCAGAGCCTTAACATCCTAATAGTGACTTTATTCTTTTCATCCTGATGTTAGCAGGTAACTCAGGTAGGAAATTAAAAAGAGCTCTGCAGTGAACAAAAGGCCTTTACAGGCCTGGTAAGCAAGGAACTTTCCCTTTGAACATAAATGTCTGCATTATCTTTATTGATAAACAAAGAAACATCTATTTCTTTATATTTCTATCAGTTAACTACCCGTGAAGAGTTCTGAAAACAAAAGACCTCTTGGTAAGTAAAACTTGAGATTTTTTATAATTAATTAATCTGTGTTCCTTTAGGAGCTTAGTCACCCATTAAGTTCAGTAATTCATGTAGAAACGTCACATGAATAGCATACCCTAGTAAGTAGCTGCAAAATTAAGTAGCCAGAGCTGGATCATATTAGATGTAAAAACTTGAAGTTAATTGAGTGATAACATCAATTAATTCAGACCGATGTAAAGATTAAAAGTCAGAAAATTAAATACTCCTCGTTTGTAGGAAACATACACACAGAGTATACACACTCGTATCCTGAGCATTAGCTCAGGATATGATGATGCTCACACACAAAACTCTCCCCAAAGACAGCCTGTACTTAACAATGACATAACAATGTTTAGGCATTTTGAGTTAAGACATAGTACGGGTGAATTCGCCACCTTGCAATTCATGGGTTACACGCATTCTGTTTTTTATACCACCCCTCTTAGCATCAACATTTTTTCCATCATCAAAAAAAATTACCAACCATAAACTTAATGTTTGAATCTGAGAGTTCTAACTTTCTATCCTACTGTCTTTGAGACAGATGAAGCATGCCCTAGACACAAAAAAGACAAGAATAATCCTCAACACAGTAATTTTGTCCATTTAACTGAGGTTTTATACTATACCCCCTCTGTACTTTCATGTGTTAGTATATACTACTGTTTAACCTGGAGATCTCGCAATGGGTTTACAGGATTTTCTGTTCATAGCTTACATATTTAAATTACAGCTCTAAGAAAACAACATGGAAAATACAACTTTGTCACCTTTCGTTGAAATCTGGGAGTTTCCTGAGCTTCCTCTTCTGTACCACCTTTCTTGCTGCCTACCATCTTCGTTACCGTGCTTCTCCTGCGCTTTTCTCTGCAGCTATCACACCTTCCTTGAGAGGACCTTGGGTGGCTCTGACCTGCTCAGTGGAATTTCCACTTCTTGTACTTGACAGCTGAGCAAAGGTCATGCCAAGCTGTTCTTGTATGATGGTCCCGAGAGAGGTTAAAAATCAGCTCAAAGTAATCTGCTGTGATAAAGCTATTTAGCAGAGGAAGTCCCAAATCTTGCTGGGTTATTTTGCTTTTCCACAGCAAAGTCTCTTTTCCCCCACCCCCTTGCAGCATTTGAAGATTCTTGTTATGCTGTGCTGCGAGAAACAAATGCTTTCTTGTTATGGCCAGAGATGAATGTCAGGATTGGACCAGCATTCATGAAAAAGGCTTTTGTTTGATCTGTGCTGTCCCACAGTGGAGCTATGGCAACCACTTCAGTTTGGTAAATTAACTGTATCACTGTGTACCGGCTCAAATCATGGCATCACCTGAATGACAAACACGTCCCTGTTTGTATGGCAGCTGACAGAGCGGCGTTTTATTTTAATAAAAAGCACTAAAATCCTGTCAATTCAAAATTCCAAAGCACATGAAAGCTAGGTCTATGTGAAAGAGCGTCGTTTTATTTTAATAAAAAGCACTAAAATCCTGTCAATTCAAAATTCCAAAGCACATGAAAGCTAGGTCTATGTGAAAGGCAGCATCACTCCATTTTCAGTCAAACTGCACAACTCAACGACACGCTTGTTCTACAAATGTTTCTCTACCATAGCTTAAAAAATTGAGTAACTTCTGAATTTGACCCCCACACCATGCTTGGTGACGTGCTTGTTTTGTGCATGTGTTTAAAAAAAACGAATAAACTGAACAGGGTATACACCGCACCAAATGGAAGGCCAGCTGTAGGTCAGACAGGCACTCTTCCCATAGCTGTTAGTGTTTCCAAGGAGCTACAGCTAAGCTGATCTAATAACTAGCTGCTGCTGAGCGAGGTGGTCCCGTCCTCTCGAGTGCCTGGGAACACACATTCTGGCTGTTGGGGTGGTCAGTCTCTTTTGGCACCAGGGAGATGCTACGGCTGGTTAGGATGGTTCTGCTTCCATCTAAGACTAGCTTCAGCAGTGAGAGGTAGTGTTGTACCTGGAACTGGGTAGATAAATTAGAAGGATCAGCATCTGGCAGGTTTTTTATTTCTCTCACCAATGCAAAGCAGTCCTTGAGGAGAAGGAAAATAATTTTCAGCTTCAGAACCATAAAATTTATTTCTTCTAGATGGTTGAAAATAGTAACTATATCCAGGCCAAATAATACTAGCAAAAACATGAGCTGTAAGGACAGAGGCCTATTCCCTCTTAGATGGCTCTCTAAGAGTTCATGCTGCCAGCCTTTGTAAGAAGCTGGGGTCAGTGCCCACATACTTCCATGAGCAGCAAATGCTCCTCCATAAAATTCTGCAGATGAAGGTGGCAAGTTCTTTGGGTAATGACTGACCAACACTGACGTTTTTGGAAAAAAGATCAAGGTTAATCGGTGGTGGAAGAGCCCAAACCCCACCAGTTTTGCTGGATTTCTTAGTGAAGGCACAGGCAGAGAGATCTAAACCATTTTAGAGGAGAGGACTTGTAAAGGTTCAGTTGTGTTAACTGAGGCTTTTAAAAACATTTCCAACTATAGTTTAAACCAAAATATATAATTTTCTGGACAAAGTTCTTGTTCCTCAAGCTGAAGGCTGGTGTGTAATACTCTTGACATATGCAAATGAACGTAGGTCAGTAGCACCAAAATTAGCAGAAAATACTCCCCACCCTGCCAAAGTCAGGTGTATGCAAGGAAAAAGCTCTAACAGGTCTTTTCACTGAGCCTTCCACCATGCACCTGACCACTATGAAATCCAGTCTGAATCTTACTTTTTTCATGTCTAACAACGAAGGAAAAAAGACCAGTAAAGGTATTACCTTAGCTATTCCGTCACGTCACTAAGCTGCCCAACCTCTACCTGTCTCTGAAGAACTAGAGTAAATTACTGAACGAGTTCCTGAGACTTCCGAGTGTAATAACTACTTTAAATATGCAAAAAACCTGGCTCCTACGGATGTTAGTCATAGCCTGTCACAATCACCCTCCTAGCTCCAGCGTTACTACCGCTCAAAGCGGTGTGGGAAATGCCCGTTCCTCCCAGCGGGGACTGATCTACTGCTGACAGTGCTGTTGCAGGCTGTCCTTGACCCTCGCACTGCAGCCTGCTTTCAGTTTTTAGACGGCTGACAGCAACAACCACCACCTCCCAATCCAGGACGCGCATTTACATTATTTTGCCCCCATTACAGCACCGCACCCACTACGGTTTACGGGTCCGACATCCCGGCAGCAGGCGGGAGACCTGCTGGAGATCCCTCAGACCCAGCTCGCGGGATGGTGCTGATCTGCTGCCGCCCTCATACCCCTCTGGGCCCTTAGAGTGAGCCGGTGACCGCA
>NW_010426876.1:0-250 GCF_000710305.1 Buceros rhinoceros silvestris | reverse complement strand
TACACCTCACGTACTTGTCCGTAAATCAAGTACCAGTCAGCCGTGCCAAGAAGTAAGAACTCTCACGCCCTCCCCTTCAAGCAGCTCCTGTATTTCAGCCAGCAGGGCAGACAGCTCAGTAACTCGCCCTCTCGCAGGCAGCCCAGTCTCTAACAAATCCTCTCACGCTGTCCCAGAAGCGCCTTTGCTCACTCCCACCGCAACAGAAGCCCGGTCCCCCACGGCACCTGCAGATACTCACTGGAAAGCC
>NW_010426875.1:10155-26704 GCF_000710305.1 Buceros rhinoceros silvestris | reverse complement strand
ATAAGTTATATATTAAATTATATAGCATAAGAAAAACATATACTTTAAAACATATAATACCCTTCTCTGCTTCCTGCCTGTTTCTCCCATTTTATTGTCTCTCTGCTCTTTCCTCCCTTGCCCCTCCTGCATCTCCTATGGCAAAATAAAATTCTGCTCGCCACTCAGCACAAACACTGTCAGCCTGCTCCACCGTCCTTCTTCAGCCCTCTGCTCTGTCTACAGAGAAGACATTTGTAGGCAAGCTGGTAGAAGTGACAGGCAAAGGTGCTACCCTGCTACACTGTTGCTTAAAGTCCCTTTGTTCTGTTAACTCAAAAGGAACCGCTTGTTTTGGGTTACCTATAATATGTTCAGGTAAGGTCTAGCTCACTCAAACTTTAATATTTCTTTGACTGTACCACTTCAACCATCAACTGCATTCTATAAAACACTTAGAGGTCTGTATTTCTAAGTGTAGCACTCCACATGGCTGCAGGGTGGATTTTTCAGGGGGAGGGAGGAGTAGTTTCACACCCAGCTATTTCATTGCACCTCCTGCCCCCCAAAGTAAAAGGAAATGATTGCAGCCATCCCAGGAATGCTGCTGCCATCTCCTGAGAAAAGCTAGGCTGAGCACATTTAGTGGAGATACAGAAGCTGCTGCATCTTCCAGAACCTCTGCCTATATGCGTCCTAATAAAATGGAGTCTTTTGGCTGGACTAGACTAATCTGTAAATGAGTTATATGTAAGATTACTGCTATCAAATGAAAAATACAGAATCAAAACCCATATGTCTAGCAGTTGCCTGGAAACCTCATTTGCAGAAATAACATTAGAGCATGGTATATGAGGTGATTAATCTCTGCTTCCCAAAAGCAGACAGGAAATACCTGCTCTACAGAGCCACAGAGGACTCCAAGTCCAGCTAACTGGGAGAGCTGAAATTGGGAATTCAGAGACATAAATGCTGCTGGGATTCTATTCTGAAATGCTTACTCTTGCCACATTTAACCCTAAGCTTAGAGATTTTGAGGAAAACTGTCACAAACTACCATAAATTTAAAGACTATCAAGGGATAATACGAAGTCTACTCAAGTAGTCTTAAGTCACTATTAAAAACAGAATTCAAGCTCCTTCATCATCACTTAGGTGATGAACAACCCCATGAAAATCCCTTTTCTAGAATCCCCAAATCTAGTGATTTCTTTTTTCTCTCTCTTTCTCCATATGTGAACATATGATTACATGTATTCTCACAGACAGCAAAATGTTTTGTATTTTCTGTGAGCAATTATGTGGGTCTAAAAGGCTTTGCCAACATCTTTTTTTCCAGTTACTGGAAGTATTATCTTACACGATAACAGTTCAAAACTTCACAGTATATACAGAGCCTTCCCACAAAGAGGACAACAGATCATAGGAATGTCATTCACTGATCTAGTTCTAGGGCTTTCTTCATTAACAGCATCTTGGGACACGGGTCTATGGCATGAAGCTGTTCTATATTGTCATCTGTACCCCCCTGCCGTTGATGAGATTTCTTTGCCATTCATTCCTTAACAATAATGCTTGTCCTGACCTTTGTGAAGTACTTTCAGATGATGCCTCACAAACACTAAGCAAGTGCTAAATAATATTATCCAATTGTTGTAACTCCAGCGACAGCTATGGAAAAATGTTCTCTATGTTTGCCAAGAGCTAATGACTACTTAACAAATATCACTATAGTAACAACTACTTCTAATTTTCTTCCAGTGATGTTTGTGCTTTTACTTAGTTGAAATTCCACCATTTCCACCACAGAGAAAATTCACCTTTCTTGGTCACCGAACAGTAGTGGAGATATCCTTCTTTTCCTGTGACAAGCAAAAAAGAAAGAGAATAAAGCTCCTCTGAAAAGACTTGGTTTGAGAGCTGAAGAAGAGTTTTAGAGCCTCTGCTCCCACTTTCCATTCCAGCTGAATGCATTTCTTCCATCTTGCATCACACAGTCTTCCTCTAGGCTACAAAATATGAACTACTTACTTTTTGCAGAGTACTAAAGAACAGTAAAAGGTTCTTTTTTAACTTAATATTTCTCAGTCATCAGAGAGGGTGGTATAGAGAAATGGAACAGGAGCACTGAGGAGCCGTGACCTCACAAGTCCTTCAGCTTGCTATGAGTAAGGTACAGGGTTTCTTCCCAGAGCCTGCTGTCCTCTCCTGCTGCTGCAATGGGTATTACCATGGCACCAGCAGAACAGCCAGTGCTCAGGCAGTGACTGCGAGGGGCTGTGGCTGGCTGGATCCCTATTGCTGTGCACCGTTCAGCTGTGACAGCATATGCTCAGTGTTCACAGCCAGAAAGGGACACAGTGGTGTCCTTGCATGCTCTAAGCAACAAGCAGCCTTCTGGGGAGTGAGGAGATGGACAAGCGAAATGTGCCAGAGAGAGAAAGGGAGCCAAACCAAGCATCAATGGGAACATCAGTGAGAAGAGGAACATGTTCAAGAAAGGCAATAGAGGAAGAAAGGATGTGCGAAAGGACAGAAGGGCAGAAAGGGCAGAGGGAGAAAAAAGGCCTGTGATGATGCCAGTACCTATTTTCTTATCTAGAAAAGGTTCCAAGTTAAAAAAAAAAAATGCTAAAACCCAAGTAAACCCAAGTGCTTGGAACTCTTTGAGCACATGCCTTCACTGCTTTGGTAATGGCAGTTCCCAGAGCAACCTCCAATGTCTGCCTCAGGAAAGCAAATCCAACCCCACTCTTCAGTTAACACTGCCACTGCAGCCTAAACAAACTGTTGAGAAACTTGCATTAACTCCAAAAAGCTGATTTCATGTAGAAATGACCTTTACAGGAAATTCCTCTGTGTGTATGCATGTGTGTGTTTGGAATAATTTCTGTAAAAGATTATCTAAAAAATCCCACTAGAAAGAAATGCACTATGCTTTAATTCCAGAAAGTGTAAGTGGTTTTGCTCATATTGTCTGGAACAAATCAGGCAACCACCTACCTTGTCCCCTGCCCCTTGCTCACATTCTGATAATTTTTAGATCATCTTCAGCTTTAGGAGATGTTCCTCTATGGGAGCTGAGGGTTGTGTGGATATTTCCACAGCGTCGGGAGATGCCAGGAAACGCTACCCAGTCTGGCTGCAGTGGGAGCATTCAGGGCTGCCAGGGGAGCTAGGAGCTGAAGTCCTCCAACCAGCATCTTTGGCTCTGCAGCAAGAAGCTTCACACTATGGATCCTGAACAAAATATCACCAGAGTTGCAGACCTTCATAATTCTGGTCCTGAAGCAGCTGCCTGGTGAGCTGGCAGGAAACAAGGTCAAAAACAGCCTCTGCTTGTGGTACATCCAAAGGTTATTTGCTCTGATATTCTTTGGTGCATCATTTTGGCTTCAAAGGACAGTCTTTTCAGTTGGAAACTTCCTGACCAGCTGTGGTTTGATATTCAGCAGGTCTGCTAACAAAACTTAGGGGAGAGAATCAGCAACAAGGAGGATTTTTTGTGAACGTGAATAGGCAAATGAACCAGAAACCCATGTTCCTCCTTATCCTGCTCCCCCAGAAGAAGGACAAGAACATGACTCAGCATTTTTGTGCAAGTGTGGAGTTTTCTGTGGATATAGGTGTAATTTTTGCTCACCACTTTATGTCCCTGATCAGTAGGCAGAGAGTTTCAATATAACACAGCCTCTAAAGCATGGATGTTTGTTCAAAGGTTCATACTGAGTTTCAGTCCTGTATTTTATATTTTGACTACTGCATAGTTCAGAAAACCTACAAATATCTTGACACTTGGTAAGATAATGTTATGATTAATTATAAAAGTTACCTGACCAATTCTGATATGCAGCTAGGGATGATAACAGCTAAATGATACTCATATTCTTCCAGTATGAAAGATTCCTTTCAGAGTGCCCTGCAACATATGCTATAGCTTATCTGTATTTCTCTAGGTGGAGTATCATCTCTGCAGCTACAAATACTCATTTAGGTTTTATTGATAGCAGCTGCTCCACTCCAGAAAAGGAGGAGGCCTCTCCCCATTCTGATCAGCAACATAGTCTGAAGGTTTTATCCAACTTCAGAGAACATTACAACAGGCAATATGGCATCCTACTGAATGAGGTGTCTAAGCATGCAATTAAATTATAATTCTTGACTGTAATGTTCCGCACAGTCACAGCAAATAATGTTCAGCTGAATCTTGTAGCAGTTGGCCATCTTATCCTCTGTGGTTTATGAAAGAACTAATTACAAGTACTGAAGTCTATATTGGGAAATCTCTTCATATGCTTAATGCTATATTCAGGACAGTTATTAAAGGACATTACTTACTTGGAACACATAGTAAGACTAAACAAGTTCTTTAATGTCAGAGACTGTTAAGCCAGAGATGAAATCTCCTCTATGTGGACATAGTTTGTTAAAAAGGCTGGCAGTCTGAAACAAGGTATTAACCAGCTCTAAAACATGCACCATAATTTTACACTTGGAAAGACATTTTGTGTTGTAAAAGAAAACTATTTATAAAGTATTTGAGACATGTTAGCACTATGGAAGCTGAAATACAGAGACATTAAGAAATAATGAGATTAATTGTAGCAGCCACTAATAAGACAATGAAGTTTTCTTACACAGCTTTTAGATTTCTTATTTCCTCTAGATGGAAAATATATTTGCTCTGTAATGTTAGTCCAGTTAAGATGTGAGATTTTTCCTCCAGCACGACTGCTCCCAGCCACAATCAAGAGTCAGTATCACTATTCCAATACAGTGCCATTAGCTTGACCTGGATAAGCAGTGGCAGGGTACACTAAAGATCATGATGGTTATATGAAGAGTGTGATAATGATGGAGCTAAATGATTCCTTCTGCCACCTAATTATTTCTGGGAACTCAGACACTGCTGTACAGAAGCCATATCTCTTTATTATCTATAGTCTACATGTGTGGAACTACCAACCTGCATTCACAGTTGCACTGAAGAGTCTTTTTTTCAGTCTGCATGTCTTTTCATTTCACTTATAAAATTCAAACCGCTGGTTTATCTGGTCGTATTTAAGGTGTGTTGAATTATCAGTGCTAGTATAGAGTCCACTAGTTCAAATTACTCAGTTCACTTAGTCCTTGCATTTTGGTCATACAGATAATACGTGTTTTGCTTGCTTCTGTGCTCTTTCAGAACCATCCATTTTATGGCACGGTAAAGTCACTAGTGCTGGTTATGGGTGACCATGTAAACACTTAATTTTGTTACATAGCAGTTACCAGGAGCCTTTTCTTTCAGCATTGGTATTTAATTTAAAGATGCATTTTAGTTTCCTAAATTATGTAATCTGATTGAATAAAATCTGCTTACAAAACCAGTAAATACACTGACAAAGGTAAAACATTATTTTATGAAATTTGTTACTAAAACCAGAACTTGACTTTATTCACTGTGCTTACTCATTGCTATTTATCAATGTTTGTTTAAGATTGCAGATGAGCAAAGAACAGTAAACGCAATTTAGTGTAGAAAGGCAAAGTCACATGGCCTGGGTCTTAGTTAATTTATCTTTCATGACAGATTCTATTTTCCGCTACTAGTATTATTACCCAGCAATAGATTTCTCCCATGATAGTGTGTCTGTAGCTCTTGCATTGTCCAGCTTAGTGGCAGCATTTAATTTGTGTGACATTATTCAGTCATCAAGAAAAAGTAGTGCATGCTGAGAAACACCATGGCTATTTAATGACAGCATAAAAAACGAGTTCTTGTAAACAAGAGCAATGTCTCAAGTCTTTGTGAAAGCCACTTTTATTTCCAAGACTGCACTATCCCATTCCCATTCCTGTTTCTATTCCGGGAACCAACAAAGTCTCCAGATGAAGGCTAACATAATGAGTTTGACAATTAAATTTCATATCTTTTCTGTTAAGTAATGGCAACTGCATAACATGCAAATGTTGCAGCACTGAATTATAGGAAAGCTGCACTGAGATCACTAAAGTGATCTAGTCTATTACCTTTTCTGTGTAAAATCCATTTTACATATGTACTTTTCAACTGAAAGAATCTAATCCATCCCTGAGAGACCTACAATGATAGAGAAGCCCTGTAACTCATCATATATTTTCTGTAATATTATACACACATGCTTTTTTTGTATGACATCCTGATATTCATACCCATGTTAACTGGAATATATATACCTGTGACATGGGTGAATCAACAATGTAGCTGTAAAAGAGAAATCTTCATGGAGAGTCCCAGCAGGACTCAATAGAGGATCTCGTAAAACATCACTTTCTACCTTTACCTACACACTGAAAGATAAGCTAAGATGATGGTTAGCAGCTTTTGGAAGTCAGGGATGTAGTGGAATGGCACATTAGATGATTGTAGAGAATAAACTGAATCATTTGTTAGGGTGGGCTGGTTTGAATATCCTGTTTTAATACAGATAAATTTGCAGTCATACATCTTAGGAACATGGAGCACAGTTTATACAGACAAAGTATTTTGAAATGGTGCAACATGAAAAGAAGTCAGGGTCTTGGTAGACGATTAACTGAACATGAGCCTGCAGTAGGATGATGCAATTAGAGTGAATGTCAGCCCTGAAAACTAAGCAGGGAAAATATGAAGTGGGAGTAGAAAGGTGGTATTTGCTCTGTTTATAGCAAAAGCAAAATCATCACAAGAATACTGTGTGCAGTTCTCATACCCACACTTCAGAAAGGACTCTGACAAATCAAAAGGTAGTCAGAAAGTCTTGCAAAAACTATGCTGAGAACTGAAAGGCATGCCTTATCATGAAAAGGTAAGAATGAGCAAGCTGCTTGTCTTATCAAAAGAAAATGTAGAAAGTGTTTTTGATTGTGGTTGGCTTTTTAGTATAGGAGGAAAAGGCATAACAAAACACAGTTGTGGGTATTTTTCTCTTGAAAAGAAAGAGATATGAAAGATCTAACTGCAAATAAAGCCCACCAGTGAATAATTAGCCATATTGACAGCGAGGTGCTGGATTTTCTACTTCTTACTATTATGGCTAAAGGTCCTTCCAGGGATATAAAAATTTCAGGAGAAATTACAGACCTCATGCTGAGATTTATAGCCGAGAACTTGAAGCATCATAATAATATCTTCTGGCCTCAAAGTCTATGATTAGCTAACATAATTGTACTGTTTTCTTTGAATTCTATTGCCATATTGATGTATACCTGCTGAAGAAGTAGCTCTAATTGCTTCAAGGTTGAAAATAAGGCATAATGCCACACCAGTTTTGTACAGATTTACCACTACTGAAATCAATAGACTTGTATTTGAAGATTATTTTGAGAATGGGGAGACTGTAAAGTTGTTTCTGAACTGTACAACCTGTTCCCACCATGGAAACAGCCATTCAAAAACAGCCATGCTGAATCACTGGAACTAGAAACAATATTTAATTTGTTTCTACAGAGATTAGTTCTGCTGAATACAGAAAATCACATCCTTCGGTTTGTCATCCTCCTTGCATGCTTTTATATTTGAAATAATATGTAACTGTTAAGTGGTCCTGACTGTAAAAACACCAGACTGTGTTTTCAATAAATAATTCCACTTTAATGGCAAAGTAATAATTTAGACAGATACAGTGCGCACACCTGCAAAAAATATACGCAAGCTGGTTTACAAGCTAGAGGAACAATAAACCAATAGAAAATACATCATCCAGTTAAGTCCGATGACACCAAATACTTATTATTAGGCCTTTACAAAGACTACAAAACTTTTCAGATGATTTATTTCACTGTTTCTGTCTATTTACATGATATGTTACATCAAAAATGTACAAAATATAAAATGTGTACAGACAAATGTTTCACAAACAATTTCTGAGTTGTAAACTAGGTGGACTCACTGAGATGTATTGCAGGAAGTTTTGTATGTATAATATTGTGTGTTTGTATGTTAAGTATGGCAGGAATAGATTTGCAGGTTTGCTCAGAGCAAAGGTACAGAAAAGCTTTCATTTAGTGCTTTAAGTCAGTCAAGATGTATGGGCTGACATTTTGCATCAGAAATGGATCCAGATTTGGGGGCATGATGTTGGTCTGACTGAATCCGACATGCAGTTGAAGTTTTATTAGGGCAGTAGCACCGTGTAGGAACCTCTAGATTCAGTGATGCAGCTCATCACTGAATTGATGAGCTGCATCAATTCAGTGATGCATCTCATTACATCACTGGGTTGATTTATCTGCATTGATTTACCAGTGCAGAAAAACACTGCATTGATTTATCTTTGTTTTGCAGCGAATGACCACAGGGTGGCCACAAAGAGTTAATAGCACCAAATACACATCCTGAAGGTAACATCCATGGAGGTGTACAGTACATGTCTACACAATGCCAAAGCCCTTAGATACTTTCTTGTTTATATGCACCTATTTTAACCGGATGCCTCTTGTGCTAAAAAAGCATTTCCGATTATTCTGAGCAGTTTTAATGCAATCTGGTTTTAGCCTGCCGTGACATATGCGCTTAAAACATTTTCATATTTTTCCCCCCAAAATGTATTGGCTTCATATAGATATTGAAACATGCTGACTGTAACATTGATAGATCCTGCATAGTCATAACAACTGTAAGTACAGGACAAACACACCAGGTAATAACAGATTTTAAGGTTTGCATTCTGTATTTGTTTGCAACATACAGGAAATCTCAGCAAGTGAAACATCTCTTAACACTAACAGAATAAAATACAATTTGTTTTGTTTGTTTGTTTTTGATTTGATTTGTGCAAGGCTTTTTTTTTTTTCTTTTTTTTCTCAATATTTACAACACCCACCCAGTAGACTGTGCAAAACCAACCCACTTTTACAGTATAAACTCTTCCTCTTCCACAGTGGACATCACTGCTTCAGTGTTCTTTTATGCTGAATTCTTCATGTACAACAATAGCAATCAAAACAACATGCTAAAACTAGAAAAAAGAAAAAAAAACCCATACATTTGTGCTCATGCTGCATCAAGTGCATCCAGCTCTGCTGGATAAGAATTCAAAACATCTATCCTCCAAAAACTCCATTCCATGGGACCAAATGAATTTGCGCCAATTTTCTCAGCATTTAGGTGGCAGCAGAAGTGGGTTTGGGTTCCTTGTGTATTTCTGAGGGTAGGCAGAGCAATCTATTCACAAGATAAAAATATTATATAGCAACTGTTCTTTCTCCTATCCATTATTTTAAAAAATCATGATATACAGATATGAGGCTATTGTGTTAACTGACATTTTCTCATTAGTAAATGAAGAAAAAAACAGTGTAAATTACCAATGGTTTAGGAATTAAACCAACTGTTAAACTTCTAGAAATCTGTTTTAAGGCAGTGAGACAGCACCATAAGAAATGTTCCTTCTTTCACTGAAAAGGCTCAAACAAATGAAGCCCTAAAAAGCCTTTAATCAGTGTTGGTTAATAATTGGTATAAAACTGTTGTTAAGGAGTGGGCAGGTGGTTAAAAAAGACCTTTGTGGTAAAAACAATTTTATAAAATCTGTGGCTTGTGTACTAAAAACTTGATGGAGCGCATCATCGTGACCATGGCAGTTAGAATTAAATTGGCACTTATCCAGCGTATCACAGTCATGTTTTCTGGTGATTGCACAATACTGTTTGTGCTTTCTGAGTTACTATCATCATCTTAGACTCGTTTTGGAATGGGCAGTAGCGTACAACACAAACACCACTGCAGTCCTGTGACCAGCACCACGTGGCACAACAGAGGTTAGCAGAGAATTAGAAGACTGCATTGTTCATGCAGCACCTCAGGTAAACTAAAGGAAAAAAACAGAAGTTGCACCGTAAGCTTGTACAGAGAAACTGAGACACACACATAGAGAGAGAGGGAGAGGAAAAGGGAAAAAAATATTCCAGTTTGGCGAACGTGTGCAATCTGCTTTGATGCCCTTGGTCTAGGGCCCTTTCCAGTTGACAAACAGAGTCTCACTTGGCTCCATAGGTATTGAAATGCCTTGAAATTAAACTAATTCAAGCTTTCCACTTCAATTTTTCTTTCTGACTTTGCAGAGTTAGGTTTCCTGACTACCTACAACACACCATTCTCACTCAGGGACCTTGGCATGCTGCTTTAATACTGGCAGTGGTCTAGTGGAAAGAGATTTTACCATAATCCTCTACCAAGGTTTGTCTCTTTCAGAGAGTTGATTCAAGGGATGAATCCAAAATGTCATCATGGTGGCTGGTGCTATCACTGTCACAGCTTTGTGCACTCGAATAGTTGGCTGCCTCTTGAAGCCTCATTAGCATATTCATCTGAAAGAAGAAAGCAATGTTTACATAATCTCGTCTCATTTAATGCTGCAGTGACTGTTAAAATTTAATTAAGCTCCCTTGCTGTATGAGGTGTGCTGGTATCTAGCAGAGGGCACCAAACAAAAGGATTTCAGAAAGGGCAGGATGTCAGCCGCTCCTACTGGCACCCTTTTCATTGCCTTCTGGTCTTTAAATAGAAATTTAAAGGTCCAAAGAGCCGGAGGAATACAATGGAGCTGCCTGATAACTCTCTTTAATTCAGGGGTGAGACTGGCTGCAGCTGCAACACTGGCAAGGGAAGGAAGCCATATCGCAGCTGGACATCTGGGCCCATACTTGAAGTCAGTCAAGCTTCCAGATAATTTTTGGATGGAGTAGACACACTACATTGGAAAAGCAACTAAAACCATAATCACACTAACATACCCCCTCTGCAAGAGAGAGATGGGGAGGGAGTGAGAAAGGGGTGGACCGAGGCCAGCTGCTTCATAAAAGAGTCCCGTCTGCTGTCGAGGGGCTGACCTCAGCAGGGGAACAGCAACAGATACTCCTACCCAGGAGAAGAGACCCCCCACATAAATTGGGGATTATTAGAACCTGAAACCCATCTGAAAAATCATCAAAACCCCAGCATTATGCCGCAGAAAATTACCTGGATGCTTGATGCATGACTCTGTGTAATGATCAGGATTTTATTTGTAAAACATCCACTTCTGCCAGCATGCTCAGTGCCACAAGCAATACTGACATTGCTTTAGTGTTTTTAAAGGAACAAATACACTGTCACTACAAAAAAGCAGGTGATGAAAAAACAAAGAGAAAGAGGCATTCTTGTGTGTTTGTGTGTTAAGCCCCTATTTCCAGTTTGCTCAGGAATCCTTACATCTCTATGGTTTCAACCTGCTCAGCTTGTTACGTTTTCTCTAGGCATTGAACAGTGTTTTATACTCTTTAATGCTATCAGGTAGTTTTTGCTGAAGGTTTGACAAATATCCGTGTTTAAGAATAGAAGATACATGTGGTGGGTGTGCAATACAGCCTGCATGTGACATGTCCTGTTTCCACAAGTGCAGCATCTGTCTCCCCCGTGAACTTCACCACAGGCAGGGTCAAGCCCTTCATTCACAAGTTTCAAGCTTCCGATGTTTAGTCAGACACAGATATTGATCACAGTGATCACTCCACTTACAGGGAGTAACGGTGATGGGACACTGAACTCTAGCTGCCCAAGTATTTTCACCTTGGAGTGATGGAGATGATGCATATGTGCTGGAAGCCTGACCGTACACTCAATGGCAGCCCAAATCACAGGGTCAAACAATCACCCTGAAGCTTATGAACTGGGAGACTGGGCATCAAATGAGGTGTTTTTCTACACTTCTTCAGCATGCAAGGTCTTGTTTTGGTACCAAACACTTCAGTGAGGCTGAGGAGTCTTTTTCTTAGCACTGATAAGAGTTAAATGCATTTTCTCCTGAGAAACTCCCTTTTCTGAGGGCTGCCTGTATCCCAGAAGCATAGTTCTCTAAAATGGTATTTTGAACTGTGATAAAGGCAGTGTATAGAGAAAGAACAATACAAAAACAGCAGTTCAATATATGCAATTTAATAGTCCAATATCAGAGGAGGCAATGGTAAACCCAAATGTCTGGGATGATATTTAAATAAAACAATACATAGCATTGAGGGAAATCAACCTCTTATCTTTTAATGCGGCCACACTTACATTCCTCTTATATTGAAACTGTTTTATATTAAGACTGTTATACAGTCATCATTTATCTTGAAATGTTCTAAGGAATGGGAGGATGGCTCTAATTTGTTTTTCCACTGAATTCTCTGATGGACAAGTTAGATAATGCGAGTTTCTCAGTCCTTCATTTGTAGAATGTAGATGAAGGACTACCCAACCTGGATAGGAATTTTTAGAATAAACCAATTAATAAGTTGCTGAAGAGTGGCACCTAAACTTTATAATGATAAAGACTAGATAAATTACTTGACAGATGAGAAATGCAAACAGTTTAGGGACATATTAACATGATGGTGATACATGCCCCCCTGATGGATTTTCCTTTTATTTTCAACCTTTTCAATACATTATAGTAGATTCATTCTAAAAACCCATTTCGCAACAGGTACACAATAGTTTTTTACTGTACAATGTACAGTTTAACATGTGACAGTAAAGTACATACAGAAAAGCCTTTTCTGCAAAGTTTAAATCTTACCAGGGGATCCCCCTCTGTATCAGTCTGTGGAACGTGTTTTGAGGTTGTTCCTTCCTTTGCTGATGCATAACCTTCATAACCAACATCTTCTGGTCTTAACTGAAGTAGTGATGGCCACTCATGCTGTAGAGATGCAGAGCTCCATGGATAGGTATCAGCTACCCACTTGGAGGGATCCTCCCAGGGTGCCCTCTTACCATACATCTGTATTATGGATATAACACAGGTTAAGTATCCTACAGAGTTTTCAGCACCACTTGTAATAGCAGATTAAAGTTGTCCAAAACACCTAAACCATTTTAGCAAGTGGTTTGCTTTCAGATGTGCTCAGCACTTGGATATGATAAGACATTCAGAAGACCTAATCTCCATTAATGACCCTTCAATATGCAGAGTGGCTGCAAGTTGAAAAGCACTCCGCTAACTAGTGATACTAGTAGGCAACAGTGGGAGACACAAGTTCTTGGTATGATGTGAAATGAGACCTTTAGGTAATTTGCTTATGGCATATTACAGAAATTAACTCAGACGTATCTAAAACGTTTTAAGTTAATTGGATTTGGTTTGAAGTAAATTAAGAAGTGCCAGTATATTGTGCTCTTCTCCTAGCAAAATGGGATGCAGAAGCAGGCATCTGTCCACACTTTGAGATCTTTCACAAGGTTAAGAGATTCACAAAGGATAAGTTTTCCCTACCATGAAGCACAAAAATGCTTAGAAAACTGGAAGGATGCCAGAGGAAGAATGAGAATACTGTAAGTTTAGGAGGTCTTGTAGCTTCCTCACTAAAATGCACCCTTCTCCACATTGCTGTTCACAAGCAGCATGTTAACTGAAAGCCCCTTGGCTGCTGCTTTACAGATTTCCCTTTGCTGTGACAATGACACATTGGGGAACTGGGGCTTTCTGTGATTTCCCCCCAGCTCAAACAGCCTCAAGCAATTAAAAAAGCAATACGATATTGGCAGGGCATATGCTCAGGGTGCATTTAGGTGGGCTGCACTCCTAAAGGGAGTAAAACGGTGAAAGATTTTAGTGCTAAAGCCAGAGACATTAGTTGTGCTTATCACTGCAACACCTGCTCACAGGCATTTGCTGAACCCAGAGCTTCAGGTTAGGCAGCCAAGTTCCCTATATTATGCACAGAGATACTCAGACTCCTTCTGCCCTATAGGCTACTATAACAGGGATCTGCCTAAATAAGCCAAGAGGAAATGTTTCTCAGGAGGTAGCAGGCTGATTTCAGGCTGTAGGCAGCACATTTCCTCATCTGAGATTAACAGCGATTTAATCTTTTCTGGAGTCTGGAGAAAGGCTTCTAAATTCTGTGTCTGACAAGTGGGTTTGCAAAGTGCCAGGCTAGAAAGGCATTTTCTACCCATCTCTGGTTCCAGGAACATCTAATTATACCATATAAAAGATTTCTGTTTATTATTAATAATGTTATTCTATGGAAGACATCCAAAGCAACTAAAAATTGGAGCATTTCATGAAACAATGTATTTTCTTCTATATGCTGCCATCTTCTGCTCCAGAATTGAAGTTTTCATTTAAGTAGATATCCTGTATACTTGGGAAAATATGAGCATGAAGAATATCACTGCATTTTTATAGCTCATCTAAACTGCTGTTAATCTCACCATGGTTGTTCTATCAGATCTTTGCCAGTTTTTTGCATAAGGCATAAACACTCTGTAATTCCCAGAGAGATAAGCAGTTTTAGGAAAGTGTGAGGTATTCAACAAGCAAGATTCTAAACCTCCATCATATCAGTATGTCACTATGTCAATACAAGGTGATAAAGAAACTGCAGCTGGTTATACAGTGCCTTGACTAGTCCACAACAATCCCCTCTGCACTGTGCTGTAATTTCTTCCAGTGTCATGTGTGGCAAAAAACTGCCTTCCCACAAAGTATCTTTTCAGAGGACAAAATTGCAGTGCATAAAAGAAACCAAGAAAAAGCCAAATAAAGATTGAAAAAAAAAAGGAAATAATAAAGGATTAATTTAAAGATTTAGGTTTGCCCCAAAGATAAGGAATGGTCTGAAATCTTAACCTATATGGATAGCTTACAGGGCTAACTACAGCAAGTCTATATGTAGCCCTCTTTCTATTAAGGTACAAGAAATGTTAATAGTTTGTTAACAATCAATGGAACTGCTGCTAACACTTAGCTCTTGAGAGGACAGGATAGGGAGAACCATGAAGCACTCTTATTTGACGGCACTGTTACCCAAAAGGAGAATTACATCCAGGAGGAAACCTTAGCCCATACAGAGAAATAAAAAAGGAGAAACAAACCTATGGGAAATACAAGCAGGGTTCCAAGATCTAAGGGCAAAAAGGGACAGACCTTCATGTTCATTAAGGCTAAAGACTAAATTATTTCAATCTGGTTAGGAAAGGTCAGTAAACACTTTTCTTTTTTCCTGAAATTTCCTCCAAAAGAATTCTGTGCCTACATGTGAACATAGGTGGGAGAGAATTATACAGACCAGAGCCATTTTCTTGCACCAGTGTAAGGGCTATTAACTCTTCCATGCAGAGGTAGGATGGTACTGTCTTTACTCAGGGAGGCAATCTGAGCTCTATTTAGCATTGTGTGAACACTAAACAGTGGAAAAAGAACCTTCCTCCAGACACAGAGGAGAAACTTTCTTCAAAAAACACAAGATATGCTAGCGCTGGAGCAGACAAAGCCAAATTATACATCAGAGTAAGAGTAGGTCAAAATGAGTTAAAGGCTGATTTCTATAATCCCTGCACAGATTTTCTTCTTGCAAACACAACAGCATTCATCCTTCGATGCGTTGGTGGAGAAAGCCTATGAAACTAATTAAAAAAAAAAAAAAGCACTGGAAAACAAATGACATACCTGAAGTCCTTCTCTCACAGCTTCCAGAAGATATGGTACCAAGGAATAGTTCCAGAGGTCTGTGAACCACACTCTGGAGCCATCAACATCCATAGGGCAAGGAAGGAAGAGGCGAGGACCTGAGAAGTCAAGTTGTATATTAAAAAAGTAGAACTAGGGAACACACTAAAAATAACCCTCAGAGAATTAAAAAAAGTGGTATCAGAACAAACTCAAGTGAAGACAATACTAATATAGGACTAGGAAAAGGGAACTGTCAGTCTCCTGTTGTTAAAAATGAACTAGTGTCACCTTATCTAAGTGCCTAATGAATACTTAGAAGTTTTATGGGCACAGCTATGTCAAAGGATGACTTCCTTCCTAGCTTAGTTATTCCATGAAAAGCGCTCAGGTACATCTATAACTCCCACTTGCTAGTTTCCTGAACTGGCTGACAAAATGTTTTTATTACCGTAATTTTCTGCAGTATGAATGCAGGGGGAAAAAATAAGCTTAGGAAA
This sequence comes from Buceros rhinoceros silvestris, assembly GCF_000710305.1. Taxonomy (NCBI): domain Eukaryota; kingdom Metazoa; phylum Chordata; class Aves; order Bucerotiformes; family Bucerotidae; genus Buceros; species Buceros rhinoceros. The sequence goes on along the minus strand of NW_010426875.1, from coordinate 10,806 downwards.
GTGGCTACTGCGGTATTTTTTTTTAAATTTAACTTTTGAAAATCATTATTATTTACTTGAAAGTCTTCAGCAACCAAGGCAAAAATAACAGGAAATGCTTTCATTAATCATTCCATTTTCATTTCATTCTTGCTGGCAATTAGAACAATTCCCCACACTGATGATATATGTCCCATTGAGAGATGACAACTTTTAAAAACATAATATATCATTCAAAAATCTATAAAATGCTTAGCATGCATCCTTAATTCCAACCATTACACCAATGGACTCACCAATGGTTACATCTGAAGAGCTGTGCGTTTCTAGGAAGCTGTTGAGATGGTGCCATGTTTTGGGGATCCAGTCAATGATTTTAATGAGATCATTATTGCGTATGTTCTTTTCTATTTCAGTCTCAATCAGTTTTCTTCTCAGATATCTGCCCAAGAAACCTTTGACAGGCTCTGTGTGATTAGCACACAGCACCCACCTGGGTAGAAAAGATAAATGTCAAGCAACAATGAAGAGCAAATACATAATTTCCTCTTAAACTTGTAGATGAATGTTATCTCAAAAGCTTCTGGGTTCCTTTAGTCAGCACTATAAAACTGCTCCAGTAAACCGCATTATTGCCCACTGTTACAAGACAATCATTACAGATTTCAGCAG
>NW_010426875.1:0-10073 GCF_000710305.1 Buceros rhinoceros silvestris | reverse complement strand
CAGGACTTCCAGACACTGCTGGAGACAAATGGAATGCAAGAATGCAATCACTTTCAGCAACTTGCTAGAGGTGCCAGAAAGTATCATTTCTTTCAGCATTCTCCTACACCATTCAGAGACCTGTCAATACAGGAGAGAAACAGAAGCCAAAACACTTTGCTATGATGAGACACAAGATCAATATTTGTTGAAGAACTGGGCTGAGAATCAGGGAGCTGTGCAAACAAAGCCACGGTAAATATAGAATGAATTTACCTGAAATTGTGATGCAGCTCCAGATTTGGTGAAGAAGAAACTCCCTGGTTCATTGTTCCAATAATATAGGGACTGAAAAGAGAAAAGTAGTAGGGTTTTTTTGAGGGAGGTTTTATTCAAATATTCAGAGAATATTCTTTCTTCTTAGCTGCACTAGGCCAACTTAAAAAGCCTTAGATTTAAAATATTTCTTCGATTTAAAATATTTCTGGGGCACTGTTTTTTAATTGTTTATTCTTCTATGATTTCCCTCTCTGCACATTTGTAGCTTACTAGTACTCCTCCATAATAAAGAAATAAATGAGGCAACCCTGTCCTTATGTACATCATGATTTTGTAGGAGGCTTAGAGTTTTAATTTCAGAAGCCAGTAAATCTCATGAGTAAGACATAGCATGCAGTGATTTTATGAAGGAATTCCCGGTGATGGAACTTTTACAGCAGAAATAGCCAATGTTATAGGCCAGTAAATGTTCCAGAAAACATTATTTTTATTCTTGCTTGGCAATGAAGAACAGCCAGCAAACTTCGTACTTCTGGACTGCTACAGAAAAACTGTAGGAAGTGCAAATCTAGAAGATATACTACAGCTTCTGCATTGTATGGTTCATGGGTTCACACATATTCCAAACTCCACTATTATAAAGTACATTTCTTACTCTCCAAGCTGCCTTCGTGGTACTAATGAGCTTGAGTGATCTTACAGGGTGAAAGAGTTAATACCCTAATTCAGTCTAAGTACATTCTTAAGTTCTGTGGTATGCTTAGATCTCACTGAGATGCATGGGAGTCATAAAAATAAGGTGAAGCGGACACCTAAGTACTTGATTGAAGAAGGTTAAAACTATTCAAGCACATAAGGGCTTTGCTGACAGCCTATGGGAGTCTAAGTTTCCATGGGGACATTTTATTTTGCAAAATAACAAACAGGTTTTACTAGATCAATTGAAAAAACTGTGTGAAAGGGAAGAGAAGAGCTACTACCTACCATTTATTATATTTACAGTTGAGAAAACCATTGAAGATGTCACTTAGGGAACTGATGTGGTGAAGGTTATCAAGAATTATGACCACAGGGAGGTCAGCACCATTGTTGTCAGCACTGCATTGCTCAGCTAGATTTGCTAGGTATTGTCGCAGATCCTGCAGCAGAATCAACAAAAAAACCCCAGAAAATATTAACCCAATTAGACTGTAGATGTAATTTCAGGGGAAAAGATTTTCAAAAAGATAAAGAGGCTGCTACAGAGTTCCCCCACTGTGGTTCATTCACTTGGAACGGCACATGCAGGAAGACCTGCTCCTAAGATAGGGGAACATGAAGCCACATGCCAGGAAAAACAACATAAGACAACAGACTGAAGCATACACATTCCTATTTGGTGGATACATTCCTGAGAAATCTGCTGATAAAATATCTTACCTCCAGAGGAAAATAGGTTGCAATTAAATATGCCATTCCAATGGGCTGATATATCCATATTAATTGTTGGACCTCCATTCTTACGAATGCCACAGTTATATACCAAAAACACCCAAATTACCACATGAATAAGACATACTGAATTGTTCCTTCAGTTACCTCATTTTACCACTCTCAACGAAAATTTGTTTGACCTTTAAGGGATACTCTACCACACCTCATAATAAAATTTACTATCTGTCAGCTATCTGCCTGGTGCCATTTAGTGCTGGAGTAAAAGAAAACTTTCTACAATCAAAACATTTCATATTTTTTCTCGACTTTGTTGCTTTTGAGGGTCTGGACTAGATAAGATTTACTATTGTATCTCTAGAGGTACCTAATTTTATCAGTGTTGGGAATGTTCAGCATTATGGACAAGGTTCCTACTACCATTTTACTTTACAGATTGGAGATAGCAGAATCTTCTCTTGTTTAATGGAAGCATGCAACCTTTTTTTATTTCAAGAAAGACTTTTATTTGGCTTTTTATGATCTTGCAGATGACACTAAGTTGGGAGGTAGCGTTGATCTGCCTGAGGGTTGGGAGGCTCTGCAGAGGGATCTGGACAGGCTGGATTGATGGGCTGAGGCCAATTGTATGAAATTCAACAAGACCAAGTGCTGGGTCCTGCACTTGGGCCACAACAAACCCCTGCAACACCACAGGCTGGGGAGGAGTGGCTGAAAAGCTGCCCAGCAGGAAAGGACCCCGGGGTGCTGTTTGACAGCCGGCTGAATATGAGCCAGCAGTGTTCCCAGGTGGCCAAGAAGACCAACGGCTTCCTGGCTTGTATCAGAAATAGTGTGGTCAGCACGAGCAGGGAAGTGATTGTCCCCCTGTACTCAGTGCTGGTGAGGCCACACCTTGAGTACTGTGTCCAGTTTTGGGCCCCTCACTTCAAGAAGAATGTTGGGTGTTCAGTGAAGGGCAACAAAGCTGGTGAAGGGTTTAGAGAACCTATCTTACAAGGAGCTGCTGAGGGAACTGGGATTGTTTAGTCTGGAGAAGAGCAGGCTCAGAGGAGACCTTATCACTCTCTACAATTACCTGAAAGGAGGTTGTAGTGAGGTGGGGGTTGGTCTCCTCTCCCGTGTTAGGAATGACAGGGCGAGAGGAAATGGCCTTAAGTTGCATCAGGGGGAATTTATGTTGGCTATCAGGAAAAATGTCTTCACACAGAGGGTCATTAAGCATTGGAATGGGTTGCCCAGGAAGGTGGTGGAGTCCCTATCCCTGTAAGTGTTTAAAAGACGTGTGGATGTGGTCCTGAGGGACATGGTTTAGGGATCCTGGCAGTGCAGAGTGAACTCGATGCAGTTGTACTTGATGATCATAAAGGTCTCTTCCAACCAAAACAATTCTGTGATTCTATGATCAGGTGTCTCCAGGGGAACATTATGTGTTTCTTTCATGGAATAGCACCATCTATATTATCGAAATACACCTGATATTTAAGTGTGTTGTTTTTTTCTTTTTTATTACAAATCCAAAAGTTCTATGTAAGTGTTAATAGAAACAAAAGAAAAGGAAAAAGAAAAAAAAAAACCTCAAAACCAGAACCCCAAAACAAACCCACATACAAGAAGCAATTTACCAGAAATCCAAAAGCTTGCTCTTTTGTGGGACAATTTCCATTATAAATGTATGTGTTATAAAAACAAAACATAAACACATCCCCTGTCAAAGTAAAGGGCATCACAAATCCTCTGTAAAAAGACAGTGAAAAGTGGTGTCTTTACTTGAATTGTCCTCCCTCTACTTTGGGATCTGTATGTTCTTCCTTCTCATATTAGGTTGGCATTCATTATGTTCCATGCAAATCAGGAAGCTCTGGGCAAAACCTTTCATTTTCTCTTCCCTAGATACCAGGTTAGGAGTATAGCCAATTTAGGACAGCAAGTGAATAGTATTATCTGTGGCTAGCACAGCAGCCATGCTAGACGCTTGATAATCCAAGCTGTGTAAATCACTGTGAATGGGTCATGATGCATGAGGCAATTTTAGTATGGTCAGGTTCCCGACTGATGCACACCAGAAAATGTGGCAGCAGTTGTATTTACCTAGTGCAGATTAAGAAGCTGAACCCGAGTCAGTTATTCAAAATCACCATTCTGAAATCTTTGCTAACAAGAGGCTGCTATTATGACTCTAAAAATGAAAGTTAGACCAGTATTACTATATATCCAACCTTTCTGACAAAGGAATTACAGACACTCCAAGAATATAGGAATTCGACTCTGTGTCTCTCCTTATGGTAGGTTTCCTCAAGTGAGGGAAAATTCAGAATTCCTTTACAGTGCTTCAATGGTTTGTTTAGAACAATAAGACCTAGTCTCTGTTCCTCACTGGGACTGGAGACTGAATTCTTGTAGGAAAAAATGTTAACTGAGCAACAAACCAGTATCCTAATTAAGGGGATCTACTCTGCATCATCACTGCTGATTTGGCAATAAGTTATCTTTCCAACTGTAACCTACCTTGCTTGACTTATGATCTACGTTAAAAGTTGCAATTGCATCCTCAGTTTTTTTTCTGCCAGACTTAGTTATGATATATTCAGCCAGCCTGTTAGCTAAATAGGTCTTTCCCGTTCCACTGGGTCCCGACAGAATAATTCTGCGATGCTCCATCAGTAAATTAAAGTACCGCTGCGTAATTGGCTTAGGAATTAATGTGTCAAACACAAAACTGTCCAAACTGTTTTCTTCCACTCCTGGGAACAAAAGAAAAGAAAAATGGGTTCATACTTGCTGCGGTAGGTATAGGTTTGGCCCAGCACCTGATGGCATCAGTGCTGTCCTCTAAGCAAGATAAGATACTTTTGCCTAAATAAAATTCACATCACAGGGTACATTACTGTGGATATACTTATATCCTTCCACTATCACGGCTAAACAGTGATAGCAGGACAAGACGGGTGGGAAAGGTGAAATATGAAGAGAAGGCTCAGTGAGGCAAAGATATATGCTTCAGACACTACAGGAAACCATGACAAAAAAAAAAAAAAAAAAAAAACAAAAAAACAACCAAAAGGGTTATTGGCTGAGAACAGACGGCTATATAATGTTAGCTCCAGGAAACCATGACAAAAAAAAAAAAAAAAAGCCAAAGTAACAGCCACAAGGGTTATTGGTTGTCACAACAATATATATACAGACCTTCAGAGGGTCCTGCTCCCCTCCAATAGCAAACCCCTACAACTTTTGAAACAACATTTTTCCTGTGGAACTGGGTAAGGCATAAATATTTCTCATTGTAATCTCTGTTTTGGGGTTGCTGTGTTTTTGCACTATTCAGAAATGTGTATTTTGCTGTGATTTGGCAGTCAGACAGAGAAGGACAGAGATATTCTTGGATTTGCCTCAAAATGCCACACTGCATTAGGTGATATACAATGTCATACAGAGAATTTATGTGATAAATGAATCCTTGAATTGGAGACAAAGTATGGAAAGGTCAGATGTGAGAAAAAAATATGAAGGGATGGGGGACTGCAGTAAAGGACTTTACAGTGTCCGCAAAAATATTCTTGAAGTTTTACCTTTCAGGTTCACAGTGATGATGTTATTTTCTCCAACTAGATATCCACAAGGCAGCAGTTCAGGCACTTCTAGGCTATGGGCTCTAATTAAATCCCCTATACAATAGCTAGCAATGCAGTCAGAACTTAGACCCAGGCTAGTAGTTGGATCCACTCGGAAAACATATTCCTGGAATTATGTGAAAATATAAAACATAAAATTAAAAATGATTATTGAATGAAAGCCATTTGGAAAATATTTTAATACAAGTGAAGTCACTTGACAAGGAGATTCTTGCAGTCATATTCAATAGAGAGCTGCCTACAATCATGAAAAAAGTACAGCGACATTGAGAGTACAGTTTAATACTGGTGTTAGCTATATGTCAAAAAACCAAGTCAAAACAAAAAGTTGGCAAAACAACCCAAAGAATACAGAACTTTTCTTAAGTGAAAAAGAAAACTGACTTAATACTTGAGCTAATTTTTCAGTGCCTTACCTTAAAGAGACGTCTGATTACACCATCTAAAACGTCCCATTTTGTTTTTCCACTGACTCCAATTGATCCTATCAGATATGCACGTGGTTTTTGATCCTGTAAAGAGAGATTTTTGGAAACTGGACTAAAAATGGTGGTAATAAGTTTTCTATGAAGATTGATAATATTCACGATGAAGAAAAATAATATTTGGAATGTGATGTTTCAACTTTGTTAATAATCTCTGTGCCAGAAATAGGTATAGATGACATCACTTTGACACATTTTTGTAAGGAAGGAAATACAGTATCTTATTCTGCTCTTTGATTGCATCTGTGCTCATAAAGGCCTGAATATAAATAAGTTTCACTGGGTTTTTTTTTGTAATACAAAACACGAAAACACAATAATGCAATTCCAAATAGATTACCTCAGCAGCATATTCATAGTTGCTCTCTAAGGGGTCCAAGGCATAGATCTAATTTATAATAACTGTTAAATGGAGATAACAAGTCCCAGAACATCCTACTACTAATTAAACTGAGAATTGGTAGTGTCTGAGCTATCACAAAGGCAGAAAGAGGCCACATGACATTCGTCTATGGAGAGTGCCTAACTGTAATGGGCATGGATGACAGAGAAGAGAGCTGTTATCTTCAGGATATTTCCCTTCAGTTCCTGTCTGAAAATACTGAAACAAGTTGAGCTACTGTATTGCAAGATTTGCTTGAGATACAATTCTGCATCTAGACCTTTGCGTAATGAACTTACCTTGGCTCGACTATAGCCTTTGTTTATAGTGACCAAAATTTTCACGCTATGACCTTCTTTGTGGAGTGCTCCCTCAGTAGCATCATCCAACAAAATATCTACAGTAAAAGAAGGGAAGTGATCAACCTGACAAATCACATCAGTTACGTTCACATTATCAATCCAATATTTGTTCCAAGGATTTTTTTTTTAATTCACCTTTTCTGCCGGAGATTAAAAACAAGTTACAGTTTGTCAATTTTTGAAGCAATATTAGGATATTTAAACATGTAGAATAATTAGGGAATCCATAAATAAATAAATTATTGTATTATAGCCTTGTCTTTGCTTTCCTTCTTGAAACTTGCTCAAAATTACCATATGTCCACAAAGTAATGAAGTTTGAAACCTAAATTACATTTCTATCTTCGAGTGCTTATTTTACACTTTGGAATGTTGTAAGGAGAAAAACAAGAAATTGTTGCATTGGTATGTTGGCTGCTAAGTAGAATAACATTTAATTTCTCTTTCCAGCTGGTTTGTTTACCTTCGGTACATATGGCATGGATAGAGTGGGTTTTACCCCCACAATACAGGCTTACAAACAGTACCCACTAGAAAACCATTTTGCAGTCTTCCTCCAGAACATGGGACGCTATTCAGCCATCCCTCTAAGAAAAGGTTTAATTTTTCTTGGAAGTAAAGAGTGATTCTGCTCTGCCCTGTGCCTGTGTTCCTACCTCTTCACTAACTCCTAAAATGAAAAAGGAGGAGGATATATTTCTTACTGAAGGCTGAGCCTGCAACTTTATTGCAAGGGATAAAACCACTGTCTTCCTCTAGAAATTATCTCAGAGATTTTACTGTTCAGACATTTAAACTAACCATCGAATTAGGAGAGATTATGGATTTGCATTTTCTTCAAAGGCCAGCACAGTAATCCGCTACCCTAAGTCCTGCTCTTTCTTCTTTTGGTGATTGAAGAAAAGCATATACTTCATGTCACAGTCTGCATGAGGTCAGATTTCACCCAAATTAAATGAGGTGCCAGTAAGATTCAGTGACTTGCTCAAAGCAAAACCAAAGACGGCTTATGGATATGACTTCAATGAATGTATTAAAAAAAATAAGTCCTCATGTAAAAAGTTTGATAACACATCCAAATCTAGAAAGCAGATTCTGCTGTTGTTTCTTTTTTTTTTTATTGATCAAATGAAAAAGCATTTTTGTTGCGAGCTTAAACAAATCCACGCTTGTTTTGTTCCAAGCAGACAGCTTTTCTGTGTGGCATTCGGCCACAAATACTGAATGTTTCACTTCACTTGTCTTGTGTTTTGACATATTTGACAAACCTTAGGAGTTTCCATAAGGTCATAGTTCCTCTGAGGGCAATTTACAACGTAACTGATTCCCTTGTAATATTATTCAATCTCTAAATGACCCTCATGTAGCCTTTTAAATACATTCTTCTGTAAGTCTTTAGGAATGAGGAACAACTCTCTGGCTAGAAAAAAATTTCCCCTTTCTAAGAGCTATCCCTCCCTTTGACACAAGGGGGTGAAAAGATGCCCAGAGGGGGTCTAATCTCATAGTGAGGTTAATTGCTTTAATTACCTCCTGCCACGTCTCCTCCTTAGGTACACTATGGTGGCTGCAGTTCAATTGTTGTCTGAACTCCAGCCCTATTTTTCTTCAGACATACAGAGTCGTGTATTGGTTCTTGTTTGCTGCCTTTTACTCCAGTGCCTCACTGAAATACGGGTGTCTGTGTCCACTGATCCCCTTCCTAGCTTGCCACTTACACCTATCTCAAGGAGATGGCTGTACGCTTAGAAAGTGGCATTGGATAGCTTTGGTAATTTCCAGACGACCTTGGTCATTTGGAGACACTCGTCTCTCAGAAATTGGCACAGCAATTTTTAACATAATGATCCACAGCCTTTATTATCTCCCTCAGCTTAGTCCCCAGCAGGATTAACGTCTCCATATCTCAGGGACTGTTCAATAGTACTCCAGCTGCTGCATAAATCCCACAAAACTTCATGGGAAGCTGTCACCCTTCCAAGTTCTCTGGCACAGCAATAAAATGACACTCACAATAATCAAAAAGGCTGGATTCACAATCAAATTAAATCCTCCACTCCTCATTAGGCAACCTTATTTCTTTAATTTCTTATAAGCAAAAGTAATTACTTTGCATGCTAGAAAGACGTTTAGAAACAATAATGCAGGAAATTATGTAAAGCATATAGGATCATAGAATAATCTAGGTTGGAAAAGACCCTTGAGATATTGAGTCCAACCACTTCTTCCAGTCTTCTTGTTCTTCTTCTTCCTGTTCCTTCTTTTACTTCTTTCCCTCCTTTTCTCCCTTCTCTTCTTTTTATTCCAGCTTTTATTTGTTCTAGTATTTCGCTGAACTCTTCATTCTTTTTCTTATCTTTCACCTTCCTGTGTTCTTTCCCCTGGTCTTTTCCTAGCTTATTCTCATCCAATTCCTTCTCCTTTCTTCAAACTCCTACTCCTACTCTTCCCTCTCCATGTTTATTCCTGTATCTAGACAGACCTAGTGCCAAGAGACTAATAGCTGCTGCTCATGAGACAGATTCTACAATTACCATTAAAAAAAATATTTGTCCTGATTTTGTTTTTTTTCTTTGTTTGTTTGTTTGTTTTTTTTTTTTAATGTGTGGATGTGTGAGAAGAAACAGTAGTTCAACTTTTCTTCCTGTTTTTGCAACATTTCATTGAATATCGAGGCCCGGTTCAGGCTCATCCATGGTTAAAGTGAAACCTGGCAAAAATGTAGGTTGGAATGTAAGTAAAAAATATACCTATTTTCATATAAAATCTGATATTAACTGGACGAAATATTCAACTATCTGTGTAATCAATGACTGGCAAGATAATACAACTAACTGCCAATCCAAATTAGAGTCAGGCAGTTTGGCACATTCCCAGCTGTACTCTTGCCTAGACTCTTTCCACAATTATTAGCCACATTTTTATTGCTTCCAGAGACACCGCATTATACTTTCTGTGGAATCTACACTAATGAGTGCTGTTTTGCTTCTGGTCTGCTCCTGGTTCTAATGTTAGAGACAGCACTTCTGTTTCTTGGCTACATTATCAAAACAAGTGTAGAAGGCTTATTATTATAAACTCTATGGCATGGAAAATAATCAGATGTTAATGTTCAGGACTCAGTCCAAAGTTCTGCTTGCTTTCTCTCATTCACTGCAGACAATGAGAGTGATTAATAAGCCAGGCGGGGTTTGGTTCCTGTGATAAATGGTGATTTGGTCCAACAAAGGCTAACATTAAAAAATGTAAAGGATAATGCTAACTGAGACCACCGTCTGCCACAGCTGCAAATACAAAATGAAGTTAAGGGTTCTAAGTGAATGGTAGAAGATCTGTAAAAAAACAAAATAAAGTTTCATATACTATGCTCATATTTTTCCCATTGGGACTAGAGAAAATATCTATACAGTTGTCAAGAACATTTTCAAATGAATTGTAAACTAGATGACCAAAGAGTATTGTAAACTAAGTAGTTAGAGAGTATCATTGCTACTGTCCCGGTTTGAGCTAAACTTCCTGG
>NW_010426874.1:2740-3124 GCF_000710305.1 Buceros rhinoceros silvestris | reverse complement strand
CCTGCGCGCTTGCACGGATGTGCCAGGCTGGGCAGGGAGCTGCGGGCACCAGCGAGATCCCTGTGTGCCCCATCGTGCGCTCTCCCACAGGGCTACTTCACACACTCGCTGCTGTATTACGGCTACTACAGCAACGACACCCTCGATGACACCTCCAGCCCCAAGAGCAGCGGGTGCGCCCTTGCAGCCCCCCTGCACCCCTACAACATGCCGCTGGCCTACGTGTTCACCGTCGGGCTCTCCTTCCTCGCCACCTGCGTTCTGCTCATGTACAGGTGGGTGTCGGCAGCACCTCCAGCCCCTCCAGCCTCCCCCTTCGCCCAGCCCTGATGCCCTCCCCTCTCTGCAGCATGGACCGCCACTTCCGGGAGAGCTAAAAAAAAA
>NW_010426874.1:2077-2572 GCF_000710305.1 Buceros rhinoceros silvestris | reverse complement strand
CCTGGCCATCAAGGTCTGCGGCGCCTGGGACTTCAAGGTGACCCAGCAGCGCTCGGTGAAGCTGCAGTGTGAGAACATCCACACCCAGCTGAAGGTGAGGGGTGGGACGGAGCCGGCTGCTGTGCGCCCTGCACCCCGCGAAGGTGGTCGCAGGACCTCGTCCAGACCCTGGGGCTCAGCACTCCTGTCCTACCCGCTGCACCGGGAGCCCTGCAAATACCCCTGACCCTGTGCCAGCACTGGGTCCATCAGCCCGCAGGGCCCCAGCTCAGCACAGCCAGACAAACCCTGGCTCCAGACCTGGCCCCGGCGTGTATTCGGCAGCTGGCACTGCTCTCTTGCAGGAGCTGCTCACGGAGCTGCGCTTCCACTCCCGCTCCCGCAGCCTCTGCCAGCGCCTGGGGCACAGGGCTGTGCTGCTCCTGGCCTGGGTCCTCTCGCTGGGCACGGTGCTGGGCTGCGTGCTGGCTGTGCACTACGTCTCAGAGCACATGC
>NW_010426874.1:1003-1341 GCF_000710305.1 Buceros rhinoceros silvestris | reverse complement strand
CTCGGCCCCCCCATCCCCAGGGCTCGGGGGCTCCCAGCCCTGCTCCTGCTCCCCAGGAACCTCATTCTGAAGATGGTGGTCCTCGGCCTGCTCTGCTACCAGTGGCTCAGCCGGAGAGTTGTCTGCTCGGCGGAGGAGGTCAGTGCCACTGCCCCGCTGCCACGCCATCCACACCGTGCCTTGCCCGGGGAGCACGGAGCCAAGCCAAGCTGCCGTCCTGGCAGGGGCAGGGCTCTGCCGGGCAGCACCGCAGCACCATCCGCTCCTTGGCCAGGGAGAGGGAGGACGACAGCTGGGCAGGGGCACCCCAGCCATGGGGTGGCTGGGGAAAGGGGTGC
>NW_010426874.1:469-868 GCF_000710305.1 Buceros rhinoceros silvestris | reverse complement strand
TGGCGGGGGAAAGGGGTGCAGGGGAGGGCAAGGTCCCACAGCCCCTCGCACCCCATGGGGGCCATGGGAAGGTCATGGGGGAGGAGAGGGTTTGCTGCCTGCTTGATGCCACCTTTGATTGTCCCACCAGTGCTGGGAGACATGTGTGGGGCAGGAGCTGTATCGCTTCGTGGTGATGGACTTCATATTCACCCTGCTGGACACACTCTTCGGGGAGCTGGTCTGGAGGTAACGTGCCCCAGGAGGGGTCCCCGTGCCAGCATGGCACCCCTGGCATGGCCCTGGCTCTCCTCTGCCCCAGGCGGTGCTGCCCGGGTGCACCCAGGCGCTGCGGGGGAAGACAAGGTGCCCAGCTCTGCCCCTTCCCAGGCTCATCTTGGAGAAGGGGCTGAAGAGGAA
>NW_010426874.1:0-298 GCF_000710305.1 Buceros rhinoceros silvestris | reverse complement strand
ACATCGCCCGAAACGTGCTGGAGCTGATCTACGGGCAGACCCTGACCTGGTGAGACATCTGCTGCCCGGCGCAGCTCATCCCTGTGCTGGCGAACGCTCAGCCACTGCCCAGCCCCAGCACGGGCTGCACTGCAGACCTGGCCTGGGCTATCGTGTGATTTTGCTCTTCGCGTTATGAAAGTCTGACGGCAGCTGGTGCCGGTGCCCTGCTCCACACCCCGCTCTGCCCCCCAAGGGGCCCAGACCCAGGGCGAGCTCCTCTTCCCCTCTCTCCCAGGCTGGGTGTTCTCTTCGCACA
>NW_010426873.1:855-1128 GCF_000710305.1 Buceros rhinoceros silvestris | reverse complement strand
TAATGGTACTGGTGAAAGAGAAATCCAGGAGTAAAACAGTATGGAGAAAGGTTGCTGGGTGTGCAGCAGTGGCAATACGGTGTGTTAAGCATACGAAACCCCCAACCCGCCACCAAGGTTGATGGAACTAGAGGAAGGCATGCGTCCTTCCCAAAGCTGCACGCTTGGTTGAAGAGGATGACCTTCCCCGATAGAGGTATCCTGCTCATCGGTCAAGGGAGGGGAGGCAGCTGCAGTGGTGGGGGGCGCACCGCTGGGGGGTGTGCCCGCGCG
>NW_010426873.1:0-381 GCF_000710305.1 Buceros rhinoceros silvestris | reverse complement strand
TCAGCGGCAGCAGCTGCAGCTCTAAGGAGATCTCAGGATTGGATCCTGTACGGAATTAAACATGCTGTGCCAAAAGCAGTTAATAAATTGAAGAGGAACCACAGGAGTCACAAAAACAGACCAACCTGGATCCAGAAAAAGAGGAGAACAAGAAACAATTGGCATTAATCTTTATGGGACAAGGCAATCCTTTCCTGATATCAGGCGAAAGCTGTAAAAATTACAGGGGTAGGACTCTGGGAATTGGAGTGAAATGCTCAGGGTAGCACAGAGTCCAGTTACAGGGAAAAGATCAAAAAGATGAAACAGGTCTGAAGGGCCAATCAGACATTCTGGCTGGATTAAACCAAGGGAAGGGAGAGGAACCTGAAACTTCAAGGT
>NW_010426872.1:0-1260 GCF_000710305.1 Buceros rhinoceros silvestris | reverse complement strand
CAAACAGCGACCCCAGCAGTGACATTGGCCATGCGCGAAGTCACAGACAATGGGATTGACGGTGGCGTTTGGGGCGTCCCCACACACATCCTGGCCACGCGCTGGGTGAGGGGCGGCTGGAACCCTGCTCTAAAGGCAGCGCTGCTGGAGCGGAGACGAGGCGGCTGCACGGCACGACGAGGACCGCGCTGCCTCCGTGGGGACGCCCACGAGGGTCCGTTAACTAGCGGTGCCTCACCTCTGGAACCATCCCTGCTGGGGACGCTGCGGGGTCGGACATCAATCGCTAGTCTATGGTCAGTATGGACATGAACTAAGGCAATTTTTTCCCCATTTTTCCCCTTAATTCATCACGATGAACTGCACTTGGACAGGAGGAAACGCTTCTTTTGCCCTCGAATGCCCACAGGGTGCATCGCTAGTTGTCTTGATCATAGTAGCACTAATTTTAGCTGTGACACTTTGGAGGCCTCAGTTCTAACTGTCTGTGTTTTATGTGACGTCACGTTTAGTCTGGTTTTAGATAAAATAAGCCCTGTCATGCTTGTGTGCCTGTGTGTGTGCATGTCGGTGATTGTTAGTCACCCGGGGATCCTTTGGACCTTTACTGGAACAATATTGTTAATCTGGTTCAAACTTTGGTAACGTATTAGTGCTTGATATACAGAGTTAGACACCTGCACAGTTCTGCCTTCATCCCGCCAGTGGCAAGGCCCAGTTAATATTGTCACCGACTCAGCCTACATAACAAGGTTAGAAGGTGTGTATCTGAAATATGGATCACATCAGCACTGTTTTATCTTTTACGAGAATTATTTATTGAACTCACGTAAACGTGCCTTTTTTATTGCACATGTTCGCTCTCACACGCATTTGCCCGGACCCGTTGCTGAAGGCAACGCTGAAGCTGATCGTCTGGCCGGAGCAGTAGCTGTGCTAAATGCATTTGATCAGGCTCGACTGTCGCATGACTTTTTCCACCAGGATGCTAAAGCTCTCGGCCAATCTTTTGGACTGCCTTTGACACAGGCTCAACTGATAGTCACCGCCTGTCCGGACTGCCAACAGCTGTGCCCAACGCCTGCTGTTGGGGTGAACCCACGGGGACGTAACACACTGGAATTGTGGCAGACGGATGTGAGGCATGTTCCTGACTTGGGCAGACTCAAATATGTACATGTGTCTATTAATGCCTTTTCTGGCTTGGCGAGCACTTCCGCCAGCTCCCGCAGCACTCTCGGGTGGATCTCATCTGGCCCC
>NW_010426871.1:5339-7410 GCF_000710305.1 Buceros rhinoceros silvestris | reverse complement strand
TGGGCCCCCGCAGGTGCAGCACGCCAGCAAGCAGATCGCCGCCGACAAGCAGTACAAGGGCATCATCGACTGCGTGGTGCGCATCCCCCGGGAGCAGGGCATCCTCTCCTTCTGGCGCGGCAACCTGGCCAATGTGATCCGCTACTTCCCCACGCAGGCCCTCAACTTCGCCTTCAAGGACAAGTACAAGCAGATCTTCCTGGGCGGCGTGGACAAGCGCACCCAGTTCTGGCGGTACTTTGCCGGTAACCTGGCTTCTGGGGGTGCCGCCGGCGCTACCTCCCTGTGCTTCGTCTACCCACTTGACTTTGCCCGAACCCGCCTGGCAGCGGATGTGGGTAAAGCCGGGGCCGACCGCGAGTTCAGTGGGCTCGGTGACTGCCTGGTCAAAATCTTACGGTCCGACGGCCTCAGGGGCCTGTTTGCCCGAACCCGCCTGGCAGCGGATGTGGGTAAAGCCGGGGCCGACCGCGAGTTCAGTGGGCTCGGTGACTGCCTGGTCAAAATCTTCCGGTCCGATGGCCTCAGGGGCCTGTACCAGGGCTTCAATGTCTCTGTCCAGGGCATTATCATCTACAGAGCCGCCTACTTTGGCATCTACGACACCGCGAAGGGTAGGTTGGCCACAGTGGCACTAGAAGGGAGCTGCTGGGCTGCAGCTGGCCTGTGGTGCATTTTGTCAGAGCTGGTGGCTCACCTGCTGTTCTCATGAAAACCTGTCTCCCGCAGGCATGCTTCCGGACCCAAAGAACACCCATATCGTTGTCAGCTGGATGATTGCTCAGACTGTCACTGCTGTCGCCGGTTTGACCTCCTACCCTTTTGATACGGTTCGTCGTCGCATGATGATGCAGTCTGGCCGTAAAGGAGGTAAGTTCCTGCCTCCTCGTGGAGGAAGTGTTGGGCATCCCTGGATCAACAGTTGGTGGTGGAGCTGAGGTGAAGGCAGAGCGGCTTGGCTTTCTCCAGGCCATGTAGATATCCTCACCTCTGGTAAACAGCGGGATGTGAGAGGGGCTGCAGAAGCAGATGTGGTGGGGCACGTGGGATGGGTCAGTCTCTGTCGCGCACCTCTGAGGTGGTGTACACAAGTTTGGTGTCTGTCAGTGGGTAGGAACAGCGGAACTTGCCCAAGGATGTTGCAATCTAATGTCTCTGGGCCAAGAAGAGACATCGCTGGTAGCAGGCAAGGCCTGGCTGACTGTGCAATAGCTTTTGGGTCTGGAACGGTTGGTGTCAAAGCAAGCAGCAGCCGCCTTCTGCTCGAACTGGTCCTTCCAGTGTCTCCTAGGGGTACTGCAGCAGCAGCAGATCTCCTGGGCGATCTTGTCCTCTGATGCGCTAATACTGGAGAAAGTCAGCCGAGAGACGGGATGCACTTGAGGTTGTGAAGCTGGCAGATGGCATTAGGCCATTTCTGACCTGGGTGCTGAGGGTTACGGGCATCTTGTTCCTAATGCGGCCTGTCTCCCGCAGCTGACATCATGTACACCGGCACCCTCGACTGCTGGCGGAAGATTGCCCGGGACGAGGGCTCCAAGGCGTTCTTCAAAGGTGCATGGTCGAATGTACTCCGAGGAATGGGTGGTGCGTTTGTCTTAGTCTTGTATGATGAAATCAAGAAGTACACATAAGTTGTTTCCTGTTGTGAACTGGCATGTTGTTATATGTAATCCATGACCACTCATGGACTTGTTTTGAAAAACATCTAGTTACTAAACACTGACAGGCTGGTGTTTATACAGGTTGGCATGGGACAGGCACAACGGCCTGTCCTGTCTTTATCCAGTCATTCCCCCTGACGGGACTCCATGGTTTCTATTTCAGTCACTCCTGCTTAAAGAGTACAAAGAAATAAAAATCTGAAACCAACTGTCCTTGTCTCATGTTTGTTCTTACAGCAGCTGCAGCATGAGGCGGGTGGGGGTCTCTGCAGTGATTGTAGAGGAGGAAGATGAACCAATCCATCCTGCCACCTTGCTACCTGCTAACTACCTGTGGCTTCCAGCAAGTAAACACCGCGCAGGCTGCTGAGAAGGCTGTGTAGTGTTTCCTCTGCTGTGGTGGCCAG
>NW_010426871.1:0-5261 GCF_000710305.1 Buceros rhinoceros silvestris | reverse complement strand
CTGCTGTGGTGGCCAGTGGCGTGGGCTGGAATGGGGACTAGCCACTCCAAAGGACTCAACCAGCTGAGCTCCCCTGAGACCCTGGTAACCAGAGAGGATGCACTGGCTGTGTGCCACCAGTCCTGCTCCTGGCCTGTCTGCTCCCTGGAGCCGATGAAACCTTGTTCTGAAAGTGCCAAGTGCCTAAACGTTCAGCACCAAATGCCTGGGAGGCTGGAGAAATGTCTAAGGAGCGTTTGCTGCTGTCTGGAGGAGCAGAGCTGGCACCTTGTACTCTGGCTCGGGAACTCAGCCACCTACCCGGGCGTGTTCAAACCCAGCCAGAGAATGTAACCGCAGGTAGCGGCGGCTCTTCGCAGAGCCCCTGGCTACCCTTGCGCTCGCATGGGCTGTGCTGTGGGGATGTGGTAGCTGAGCAGGACGGGCGGTTCCTGTGCCAGGGCTGTGTGTGCCAGGCAGGGATCCAGATCCCCAGGCTCCTCCCTTACCCCTGGAAGTTAAGCTTGTCCCAGCCCCCAATTCTAGGAGAAGGGGTAAATTCCTTCTTGCTGCAGGAGCAATTTTGGGAAAACGTTGCAAGACTGGGCAATGTGTGTGGCTTGGCCTTTACCTAGAGGTCTGTGGGTCTGTGAGCCACCCCAGCGCAGCTGCCTGGTTTCTGCCTGTGGAGCTGGAGTGGTGAGTGGATTCCCTCCTGGTCCTCTGCTTTTTGGATCAGCGAGTCTTTCCTCTCAACCCCCACACCCCTGGTCCCTTCTGGCTGCCCAGGCCTGCTCGAAGCAGTTGATCTCAATCACTGAAACCCATCTCAACTGCTGTCCAAGGCAGCTGAACAAGCCCTTGTGCTGCAGAGGGCGGTAGTTGTTTTTATTGCTGAAATGTAAGCCGGGCTGCCGGGATGAGAGCACAGCACTGTCCCACTGCAGAAGGCATGGGCATGCTTGGATCCTGGCGAATGGGTGTTCATCGTGGGAGATGGTCTCATGCCACGCTGTTGAGCCAACAGCCTTTAGCTGGTGGTTTTTAACTGCGCTGGGCTCCTGCAGCGTGAGATCCCCCGCTGCCTGCCCCAGAAACAAAATGGGCTGAGAGCTTCCCTGCAAGACGCGCAGCAATGCCACAAGCGGCGGGCAGTGTGTTGGGGGAAGCAGGCAACAGCCTGGCAGGGTTGTGTCACGGGGCAGCCTTACCCGAGCCCTCTCCTGCTGCACAAATGCAAGGTAATTAATTCAGGGCTCTCAGCTCTTACTGCCTCTTGCTGCTAAACTCTCCTGGGTTTCAAGGGCTGTTCTGCGATGCTGCTGGTTGCTGAGCGTGGACAGCCTTTCCTCCGCAGGGCACGTGTGGCCGAGCCGTTAGCTCAGGGAGGTAAGTGCATCATTTCTTTCTCTGCACCGTGGCGGGTGACAGAGGCACAAGCCAGGCAGTTGTGCCAGGCTGCGAAGGGGCTGAGCTGCGGGACCTGTACGTCCTACAGCGTTTCACCTGGGGCTTGGGGTGCAGGGCTGGCACCGAGGGACAGGCTGAGAGAACGGGGTTACTTCAACCTTGAGAAAAGAAAGTTGAGGGGAGACCACCTTATGACTGCTTAACTGAAGAGCCTCTGGACACAGGCTCCTGGAAATAGGCTTCAGATTAGCAGATGATCAGCAGTGAACAAGATCAGCGCTGCTTGAGTTAACCTGAACACGTGCTTACCCAGCCGGGCACTGAACTGACATGACCAATGGCGGCACCCCAGCCTGCAGCTCCGGGGTGGAGCTCCCTCCCTCCCTTACACCTCATTTTCCCAAAGAGAGGAAGGATACAGCTTTAGGCTAAGCAGACCTGAGTTCTCCCAGCCAGGGTTTATAAAGCCAGATGGAAAATCTTTATTGATTAGAGGAAGTCTTCCAAAATAATTGTGGGAGATGAAGCGTGTTGTTTGTTGCTCTCGTTATTTTATGATGCTTGTAGAGCAAGAACACCCTAGGAAGAGTATTGGAGTTCAAATCCGTAACGTGGTGTATAATCCCAAGCAGAGCACCAAGAACATGGGCTATATACAGCACTGTTATTACATCATGCAAGAGACACAAAATATTAGTTCCCAAACAAGGTACTTTACACACCAATTCTTAATGTTGTCTTTATCCAAGTCCTCAGTGCTCAGTGCATTCAAACCAGTTTTTCCCTCTTCATCACATTTTACAGCTCCAAATATTGCAAAATGGGTAGTTCAGACGTGCAGCTGTATTCTACTCCTAATGATCACCGACCGTACCAGCAGCTTCCCACTGTACATTCATACTCATTAGCGGTGACACGCGGGCAGGTTTTGGTTTCGGCAGTTTACAACAGGGCTGGATTTCACCTTCTTGTCTCAGGCAGCGTCTGCTGGGACAGTGTGACTCTGCAGCCGTGGCTTTCCAACGTTCAACAGGAGCTGAGACTCAGAGCTGCAGCCAGCCTGCGCTGGCTTCCCCTGACAGCCTGCTGCAGGCCAGGGGGAGCAGCAGCAGCATCCCCAAGCCTTGCACCCAAGCTGCTCCAGGCTGTGTTGGAACAGAAAGTCTCTCAGGCCGCTGCATGTTTTGGATACTTTTAAAATAACAAAATGAACAACAGCCACAGAGCTTAATTTGTATCGATTTCTTTGATTGCTCTAATACATGTAGGGAATTCTTACTCGCTGGAAAACTAACAAAATAAAAAGGCAGGTATCTGAACTCAGGAAGGCACCCAATGAAGATTTTCCTGAAAGTAAACACTGGTGCTGGAAGAGCTTGCTCACAACACTGAGTCCGTAGAGAACTGCAGTTTCAGTGACGTCTGCAGGGCTGCTGCAGTCACTGAAATTGGTACCAGAGGATCACTTGTGACAGAGAGGGACTCATCCTCCAAGCTGGCTGCAGCACGTTGCCCTTGAATGTTGTTTGTTACTTCTGCTTTTTGATAGATCTGCGATAGCTCCTGCCAGCTTTCTCCTGCCTTCAAATACCCAGATGTGCAGCACTTCATTTGAACTGGTTATCAATCAGGGTTCCTTTCATCTTGGCTTTCTTGGCTTCCAACTCGGCCTGATTAAGAAAATTAAGTCAAAATGAAATAATGTTTGGATACGTTTCCCTTGAGTGCTCCAGTGAGGTTTAGTCGTCTTGTCTGACCATTGCAAGCTTTTCACACCAGGACCAAGAGTAGCTTAAGTTCCTTGCTGACTCCCTCCTCCCACAAGGTACAAAATGAGAACCACCTTCAAAATCCTAAAAACCCCAAGACTAAATGCATAGGAGACAATTTCACACTTTCTATCCTCAGGTGGAAGCTGCACATTTCTCCCTCCCTTCCAACTACAACTGTCCTATCACAGCAGGCAAGATCATTATTCATTCTTCAAGTGACGCTTCCGCTAGCAGCTGAGCTGGCAGGTCCCGCACAAAGGCTCTAACTTCCCCTGATGCCTCGTGGCAAAGCCCTGCTCGGCCAAGGAGGCTTCAGAGCACAGCATCACAGGTGCTCTGGTTGGCAAAGCCATGGCCCGGTTTCCTCTCCCCTTGTTCCTTGTCCAACAGGCCACGGAAAGACTCCCTGCAGAAGCTCTCCTGGCTGCTGCTCAGTTACCTCTAAGGTAATGGCATTCGATTTTAAGTTGTGGAGTTCTAGGAGAACATCTCTGTAAAACCTGTAAGGGAAACCTCATCCTCACGAAGCTACAAGTTACCTATGACTGTACCAGGACCCCTCTACACCTGCAGTCCAATCGGCGAGATAGCTTTTGTGTTCAAAGCCAAGAGACCTCAGGATTCGCATTCAACACCAAAGAAAACACTCACCAGCTCCTGTAGCCTTCTCTTGCTCATGCCTTTGCGTTCCAGCTGTTTCTCGATCACTTTTGCATTCTGGGCATAGGAGTCTGCAATCTCCCTCTGCAACATATACAGTGTCACTGTGCAACAGCAAACCCTGAAGGAACATCCCCTCATCCCAACAGTGAGCTGATCCCCAGCCTGGAGCGGTGTCTGAGGCAGCTGCCCAGTTCAGATGTGACTGCCACTAAGGGCAGAGAACACTCACCGCTTCGATCTCCTCCTCCTCTTCATCAATTGTGGAGACTGTGACCGAACTGAACTTGCCCATGTCTTTGGTCCGCTTGGTCATCATCACCTGGGTGAGAAGCAAAGTGTGTTGTTAAACTGTGGCAACAGTTCTACCACGAGAGATCCCTTCCCCCTGCAAAGCTTCTAAGGCTTCTCATGCCAGTTATTAAGATTACTTGAACTCCGTGGGTGGCAAAGGTGAATTATCCTCAGTGGTTTCTGTGCTCACAGCTGCCATTATCAGAAGCAAACTCACTGATATATATTTAACAGATGAACCAGATTTTGAAGATCACTGTGAATCTGACCTAGGTACAATGGAAACTTTCTGGTAACTGAGCCTAAACATCAGGCACAGTTTAGATTTCCAAGTCTATTTTGCTTTCCTTTAGTGCTTGGTCTCCAAGCTGCAGTAATGTCTATAAAGGAAAACTTAAGGCAGACAGGGAAGAAGATACCAGACAAAGTTATTGTTTAGAGGCCCTTTTCTTTCTTTTTTCTCCCCTCTGCCCCCGCCATGACGTGATTTCACACACCACACCTTTTTGAAAAACACAGATAACCTTTTTACTTCTCTAAAGCCGATTACCTTTTTGGGAGGTTCTTGTTTCTGAGTGTATATGTTTGTCTTCCCGAAACCCTGACCAAACTTGACCACAGCACCGTCAACAATGAAGGTCACAGGAGCGTTCTTCTGCTGGTGTTGATAAAAGAGCAGCAGTCCACACCTGGAAACAGAAACACACGTAGCTGTGAGGAAACCCCAACTGTGGATTCCCACACTTACCTCACATGCAGACTCTAAAAGTCACTAAAGAGCTGCCGTGGTCACTCACTTGCCACACTTCTTCCTGAACTGCCGCTCTATGCCTTCTGGTCTGGAGGAGAGAGGAAGGGCTTGAGAGGAACGCACAGACAGCGGGCACCGGTGCCTGGCTGACCCACCCCAGCTGGGTCCGGAGGCCAGCCCAGCCCAGGGCAGCCCCTTCCCGGGCCGTGGAGGGGCTGTCAGCGGGATGCGGGGGCAGAGGCCGGTCCCACCTGCGCAGGAAGACGCTCTCCTCCTCCTCCGCGTTGCAGAACTTGTGGGCGTGTTTGGCGGCGACCATCACCCGCGCGCGGTCCCGCGGCCGCATCGGCAGCTTCTCCAGCTGGCAGTCTGCGGGGCAGCGGCGAGGCCGGGCT
>NW_010426870.1:0-241 GCF_000710305.1 Buceros rhinoceros silvestris | reverse complement strand
GATGGTATGAGATGGGATGGGGATGGGGACAGGGATGGGATGGGACGGGATAGGGACAGGGACAGGGATGGGATGGGGATAGGGATGGGGACAAGCCCACCCTGCGCTAGGACCGGGCTCCTTGGCCTCAGGGTGTGGACGTGGGTGGGCAGCAGAGGGATGGCAGACAGCAGCAAGGCAGCCAAGGTCCAGCCCTGTGCTGGGGGTCCCCGGGGTCCAGCCCAATGGCACCAGGGTCCCC
>NW_010426869.1:0-574 GCF_000710305.1 Buceros rhinoceros silvestris | reverse complement strand
ACTCTTTCCTCTCTGCTGTTTGTATATCCAGCAGATAAGTTGCAGCCCCCCTCAAGGACAAGTGGTAGTGATGGTGAGACTTCTCCCAGCTGGTTATGGAATACCTCGTCCTCATCCTGGTTGGATGGTCTGTAACACACTCTCACCATGATATCTGCCTGGTCAGCCTTCCCCCCAATTCTTACCTCTAAACACTCAACCCTATTGTCACATCATTGCACTCAAGACATTCAAAACACGCTCTAACATACAAGGCCTCCCTGCTGCCGCTTCTTCCTGGCCTATCGCTTCTAAGAATCTATAGCCATCCAAAGTAGCACTTCAGTTGTCTGAATCATCCCACCATGTCTCCATGTTGGCAACTACATCATAGTTTTCCTGCTTTACAATGGCTTCCAGCTACTCCTGTTTGTTGCCCATGCTGCAGGCATTGGTGTAGGTGTACTTTAGTTGGGGTAGTGATCCCCTTACTTTTTTGGAGGGAGACGACCTGACTCCTACTTGACCATTCCCAGGCAGTACTGTGATTCCTAGCACATCTACATCCCTTGTGTCTTTGCTATCACTTGGCACT
>NW_010426868.1:7011-18270 GCF_000710305.1 Buceros rhinoceros silvestris | reverse complement strand
CTTCCAACCAGATGATTCTATGATTCTGTTAACTTCCATCAGCACAGGTCCAATTGTGTGCCTACTGTGTTATTTATAGAGGTTTTTAGTAGTAGTAGTGGTGTTAGAAATACTGTTACTTGATAATGCTTTTGTTTGGTTCACACTGGTAGCTGTTTTGTAGCTGCTTCATCAGTATTAAACCACACACCAACTCACAACTTTAGATCTTTAGCAGCAGTACCAGCTAATCTTTATTTTACATACTTAAATTAAAAAAAAAAAAGTGAATTTGGAATCACTGAATGGTTTGAGTTGGAAGGGACCATTAAAATTCATCTAGTCCAACCTCCCCTGCCATGAGTCGGTACGTTTTTCCCTAGATCAAGTTTCTCAAAGCCCCATCCAACTTGAATTTGAACACTTCCAATGATGGGGCATCCACAACTTCTCTGAACAACCCATTCCAGTGTCTCATCACGCTCAACAGAAAAAAATTTCTTCCTTATGTCCAATTTAAATCTACCCTCTTTCAGTTTCAAACCATTGCCCCTTGTTCTGTCACTAAAGATCTTGGTAAAAATCCTCCCTCATCTTTCTTATAAGCCTACCTTATGTACTAAAGGGCCACAGTAAGGTCTCAGCTTATTCGTACAAGATATCAAATCCATTAAACCGATTCTTCATTTTACTGGGAAGTCCGGTTGTGGACTAGTGCTGAAATCTCTGAATACTCAGTAACTGTCTTTCTGTTGTCAAGTAGGTGGTTACTTTTTATTATTACTGTGTTTTCAATCAGTTACTTCCGTCACTTATTTTCTTAGATTCTATATTTTACATATTAATCAAAAAAATCTTTAATCACAACTCCTGGATATTGCTGCTTAGCCTTACTCAAACTTTAGGTAGACTAGAGATCCCTGAAAAGGCTTGTGCTACGTTTCCCTGTTTGTTGTTTTTTGAGCCTGAAATGACCCGAGTTTTGGCTCACTCGGAATTTGAGTAGGTTTTGAAAGGAGATGATGTCACTACACTCATTTCTCAGGAGACCTCATCCTGTTTTACAGAGGCTAGTTTAGCCACAGTTTTATGATTAGCAGTTTTTATGTTCATGAAGTAAGTAGCTTCTTTGAGCTGTGAGACAATGTAGTTGTTCTATAATTACTAGTTTTAAGCTCAAATTTTATATTGCCAATAAAGCATAGTTGAAGTTGAACAAAGAACTTTCTCATTGTGAACATTGGTGCCTTTATTTAAGGTGTCTGTGTCTTTATTAGATGATTTCAATTATTTTTTTAGGTTAGGCATTTTCCACTAGATATGGCATATTTTTTTGCCCTTGTGCTTTGCTTTCAAATTCTGTGTTGTTTTACTTTGCTGTAATTCTGTTTAGACAAATCTAACCGTGAAGTCATCCGTGTGTCCTAAAGTCAAGAGGGGTTTGATTGCCATGCTATTAAATTTTAAAAACAAAATAAATATAGTAGTATCTTTATACTAAATACAAAATTCTTGGATGTACTCAGATATTTCCATGTGATGTTTATTTACCTAACTGTGGTACGTCATGCATAATATGCTCGAACATAATGGTGCAGTTTCTGTTGAAACTTGTTTCTAGTTGAATTTGCAGTATGGTTGATGGTGTAACAAAATGAAAGGATCTGTGATAAGGAGTCTGAAGCAGGAAATCTGCAGCTATATGAGCTGTCATGGACTGTGGACAGGTTGTTGGAACTCTGCCAGTAAAAATAACGCAAAATCTATTCCTGCTTGTGCATCTGGATTTACTTGTTACAAGAGTTTGGCAATAAATCCAAATGTAACACTATAAATTTAATTATTTTCTCTTATACTACTTACCTGTTGTGGGAAAAAATTTAGGACTGCTTCCATCAACTCTTTTTTTCTCTAGAAACACTGTTACCAAAGTGACTGATGCTTGAAAGGTAAGTGAGAGTCCATTTGGATACATTTGTATTTTTTTTTAATGCAAAAAAAAAAGGTGAAAATGGTATTTCTATCAGATTGAAACCTTAGTTTTCCTAAGAGTGGACTGTTAAATTCTGTATTGAATACTTACAAACTCCTATGATTGCTTTCCTTTATGGTGTACTCACAAACCCTACATCTGTGCTTTTATCTTAGCTCCAGTTCGTTCAGAATATACCAATATATGTGTCAGGAATTACAATTTCTAACTCTGGATTTGGATTTTTTTGGGTTTTTTTCCTTACTGCTGGAAGATCCATCTTGCTGACAGTTACATAGGAAAGTTGCTTGTCACATTGTTCCTCCCAGACTTACGCTGGAATCCTGGCTCTGTTCCACCTCCCCCATTTATTGTCTCGTTTCCTGCCTCTGTGCCTTTGCTAATCTGCCTGTGTACTTTTCTTTGAGTCCCAAAGGCTTAAAAAATGTCCTATTTGGTTTGACATTAGTTTGATTTACATTAGTTTGACGCATGATGGTTTGGTTTTAGAATTGCTTCTGCAACCTGAAAGTGATTTTTTAACGATGACATATTTTCCTTTCAGTTTTGAATTCTACTGGCCTCTTCAAGGTATACAGCAGTGATTAAAATTATTACATTATCTAATGTTTGTGATTAATATATGTCCTGGGTTAGCCAAAACTTCCTATTTTGGAAGCTTTGTTGTAAAGTGACCAATCAGATATTCCCTGCCATGTACGTATAAACGTGACATCAATTGGTTAAAAGTTCTGGTGGGCTTCTTTCCGTTTCTGGGTGCTGGCCCTTTAAGAAGCAGCCGGCCACCAGACCCCAGGCTTTTCTGCACCGGACGGGGCCGTGGTCAACATCTCCCACGGACCTGCCTGCTTTCTGCTCTGCTGCCTACCCCCACAGTGTTTCGCTGTCGCCGCGTCAGGGACGGCTGCTGTCACCTCGCCGCGAGGAGCCGCGCCGCTGCCGTGAAGCCGGGAAAACCCTCCCTCACCGCTGCTCGCGGGAGCCCTTTCTGCCCGCTGAGCCGTGCGTGACGTGCAGCACCGCACCCCCTGCACGTCCGAGGAGCCGCGCTGTGGCCCCCCCGCCGGGAGGAGCCGCCCCGCTGCCGTGAAGCCGGGAAAACCCTCCCTCACCGCTGCTCGCGGGAGCCCTTTCTGCCCGCTGAGCCGTGCGTGACGTGCAGCACCGCACCCCCTGCACGTCCGAGGAGCCGAGCCTGCCTGCTATGCTTTTCACCACCGGGTTTGCCTTTGCTGCTGCCTCAATCCATGATAGACTGGTAACACCATGCTGGTTTCGGGTCTCCCCACGTGGCACCGTGATGCTTTGTCCTTGCCGCGGTTCCTTTTCCCTGCGCCATGTGGCCGTCGCCATCTTTACCCTGCTGCCGTGGTGTTAACCCTCGCCTTTCCATTTCCTAAAACCCCCAATATCCTACTGGTTTGCCTTTGTGTATATATATATATCGGTTTGTAGTGTTATTAAAGTTTGTTTCAGTTTTTCTAAAAAGTATATTCGAGGTCTCACTAATTCTTTTCTCCCTTCCCCTATCTCTGGTGGGATAGGGAAGGTATTATTGTGACCGGATCTTGGTGTTTTACCTCGGCCAAACCGGTGACAATATAGGATGGATTTGGATAAATCACAGACTAAGTGCTACGTTACCTACCAGCTAAGATAGGATGAATACTCATTTTTTTGTCTAAGAAAATAGCTTTTGCTAGTTTTTTATTGATTTTAGAGGCAAGAGGAAGAGGAATACAGTCTTACTGAAGCACAAAATGAATTCTGTGATTCCATTTGACTGTCTGACATCTGCATGGCTGTTCAATCCTACAGAATAAGTAAAAAACCCTCCAAAATCTTCTTTCACATCTGAGCACTCTTAAGCTCATATCCTTAACAAACCGAGGGGCACCAACTGAATTTAACATGCACATTTAACTGCAGAGGTGCAGTCTCCCTCTCCCATGGATGTTCAGGGTGCCG
This sequence comes from Buceros rhinoceros silvestris, assembly GCF_000710305.1. NCBI lineage: Eukaryota > Metazoa > Chordata > Aves > Bucerotiformes > Bucerotidae > Buceros > Buceros rhinoceros. The sequence continues at coordinate 14,330 of NW_010426868.1, read as the reverse complement.
ATTATGAAAGAGTAGGGAAAAAAACCCCTCAAGATTGTAATGCATTTGAGCAATATTTTTTTTTTTTTTTTTTTAAGAACAGGAGGTTCAGTGTTCTGGAGTGCTCCTTCCGAAGTGTGGAAAAACTACTGAGTTTAAGTTCGAACTGTTTTCATCCAGTTGGGGTTGCTTGTTTAAATAAGGAGTGTTGAGTTGTCTTTAGCCCTATTTTGTTTTGGCTTGTTTGCTTTTGTTTTCACCTGAATCAAGTAGGTGGTGTTGTGTATGTGTGGTGGTGTTTTGGTTTTTGTTTTTTTTCTTTCCCAGTCTTCATGAAACTTGATGGCGTTAGCTGTAAGTTTTCTTGAGGTCTTGTGTATATTAAATCTGCAATTCAAAACTGATTTATGGCATTCAAAGAAGCAGCCCACACTGAAATGACTGCACATGATATCTTTCAAATTAGGGTACTTGACATAGTTTTAGTCCTAAAAAGAAGGTAAACTGAGTCAGTTGGTAAGAAGCCAACTGTATGTAACTAGATGCAAAAGTGCATGGACAGAGAATTCATTTTATTAAATGAGGATATGTACTTTTAGCTTGTTGCTATATACAATGTTTCTTGGAACTAATATCTCATATTTAATTTTGAGATTTATGATTGTGTAAGCTTCCTTGTAATTAAGTTGATGTTCAAAAGTATTTACATTAAAAATAATTGCAAATATGTGTATATCCATAGTGTCTGATGGGGGCAAAACTTGTTGATTTGATGTATGTTGAGTCTTTGGTTGTTTTTTTTTGCTTAACTCTCAGACACTGAGAGTGGAAGACGACACTTGGTCAGAATGTGGGTTGTGGGTTTTTTGCCCCCGCACCCACAAGCACAAGACTTACTTTCCATGACCTTAATGAAAGCTGTTAGGCTTTTCTGTTATTTTGCCCTAGTGCTATTTCTAAATGACAATATGCACTTGCAGCAGAGATCAGAATTGTCTCCAAGTTCCTCTTTGAGTTCAATTAATCAGCCAGGCAGATTAATAAGTCTCTTGTATGGCTGGCAAATTCTTGTCCAAAGGATGTGTTATAATATGAAGTTATAAATTATAAAAGATAATATTTGTTTACTTTTTTCCCAGTGTTATGGGTGAAATCACAGAAAACCAGTTGTATGAAAATAATTTTCAGACATCTACCGGCAATCCGGTTTAACTGTGTGGTGCAAAACCTCTCTTTTCTTGGTTTGTTTCCCGCTGCTGAAAATGCCAAAGCATTAATCAAACTTTCATGTACCACTTAGGCCTTGCTGAACCATGCTCTTAACAAAGGTTAGTTTTAATCCTAAGTTATCTTGTGAAGGCCTTCTAAAGCTCTGCTGTAAAGAAATCCACTGTCAAAGGACATTCAGTGTAAATGTTCTTCAAAGCATCAGCTTTACTGAAAGGTTTATTTCTAGTAATACAAGCTCTACAAAATTTACTCATCAAATGATGCAAATATCTGCTTAAACAATTAAACGCTCTGTGGTAGTAATTCTTCAGACATTGAAAAGCCAAAATTGAAGCCTAGTATAAGTAGAAGCTACTGTGGGAAAAAAAAAATTGTTCAAGATTTGGTGAAATTCAATGACAGCAAATAAAAGGTTTTTTTTTTTTCGTGTTGAGGTTATATACAAAAATTCAGTTTATAGGTTCTTTGGCCATCCATATGCTTTTGCTGAGGAAAGTTTGACTGAAACTTGTTTTCAATGAACAGCAAAAGCATCATCATCATGGCTTGGCTTCGCGAACGAAGATCTGGGAAGGGCTTTTCCCACGCTCACTGCAAGCCATGAGTGCACCCTTCGGGCCTGTGCGGTGGATTTTTTAGGTGAGGTGCAGCGTGCGCAGAACTGGCTCCACCCTTTACACCTGAGGTTCATCTGCCAGGGCCTAGCGAGCTTGGACGGTGACAGCGAATTCCTCGGGTCGTAGGTTTGTTTAGAGTATCCTTCTCTTAGATGGATGCCTTACAAGTCTAAACAAGCTCCATCTGCCTGGGTTTGGAGTCAGAGTTGTCCTTCTCCTAGGATGGCTGCCCAAAGGCTAGTGAGCCCATCCTGCCTGTGGACACACTTTGTCTGATCCTTCAGTTGAGACCTGTCTGGCCTGGGAGACCCCACCGGAGGCACATGCCACCACCAGCACAGCTCTCAACCCCACAAGGGCACGCAAGCTCCTTCCACAGCAAGGGGTTGCCCGTGAAAGCGTCGCTGCTCTACCTCCAGACATCACAGACCCGGGCACGGGGCGGCTGGGACCTGCCAAGAACGGGAGTCCTGGAGGGTAGAAGAGCAAAACACTTTGCAGTTAATCATAAGAGGCTTAGATTTTCTCAAAATCAAAAATATAGGTAAGTATAGAAGAGTACAGTAATTTAACTGAAAATAAGATAACACTGTTACAGCTGCTTGAATATGCCTGTGTCACTGAAGGAATGTGTCCAAGACTGGATAGTATTTATTTAGAAGGGAGGGTGGTATTCATGACGTTAGAAGGTCCTATTTGAGACCTGTGTTCTGCAGTCCACATGTACTAATGTACTGATTCAAGACCACTGGGGCAAGAGCTCTTCTCCATTTCTTGACATTTCAGAAGGAAATAACTTTTGAAGGTCCATTGAATAACAGAGTATTGAATGTTTTACTAAGTGGTCTGAATCCTGGATGGGACATCTAGTTCCTAATTTAATTGCAGTAGCAGCAGTGATCTCTGTGGAAGGGCTGGAGAGCAGCAGAATTTTATGATGATTCACCTTGAGGTTTGTCTTAATTCATTCAAATGAAGTGTCAAAACAAAGCTTACAGAGACGTACTGTGCTCTAAAAACATGAACTGTTTGCAAATCAGGTTCTGTTGAATGTGATTATCTGTGCTAATATCTATACATCAGAGGGCAGTTCAGAACTCTGGTCAGCCATCCGAGATTCCGTTTGGGGGGTTACTCTTCTAGGTAAGAAGTGTCTTCTGGTAAAGTCTGTCTAAGACAGACAGACTCCCATCGGGAAGCTAATAATTCTTGTTGTTTTATGAGATGCATTCTGCTATTCTAAATAAGTATAAAGTTGCATAAATGCAAAAGCGCATTTCTATATGAAGCTTTTATGTTCTTATATGCTCTAATTACAAAGTCCCTGTGGTGTAAAAATTCAGGTGCTGTGCATCACGGATTAGTTTTAAAACACCATAAACTAGTTGTTATGCTGCTCTTTACTTGAAAATATAGGGTAAATAAGGAATAGGGGAAATTTATGTCAATGTTAAAGTTTTTTTTGGTAGCTGTATGTTAGTTACCACACTGAGCAACAAGGTTCAATAGCAGCTGAAATATGGATCAGTGTAAGAAAATAGAAGGGGGAGTGAATGAGAGAAATTTGGTTTTCAACTGGTGAAAAGACAAATATATAAAACAAAGCTGCAATCCTGTGGACTACATATTATAGTCTCGAAGGGATTCAGAAGTGCTCTATTTACTGTCTAGTTCATGTTCTTCTGAAATAATTCTAGTTCTAGCGCTCTGAACTAGGTTGAGTTACCTGAACCCATGGAAAAAGTTGTATTTTAATGACATGAATGGTAAAAGTTTGCATGGTAACTTTTTTCTTGTAAGACCATTAAGAATATGTGTTGGAGCAGTGGTTTCTTATTCTATGTGTGTGCATATGTGGAATAAAAGTCCATCTTCTCTTCTTCCCTCTACTGTAACCAGTTGTTAATAATTTCTGTGGGTTAAAATTACATTTCATTTCATGCCTTTTTAGAAAAATGGATATTCTTGGTCACGCAGCAGGCAGAGATGGGTAAGAGTGTGTTCTTTGGGTTTCAGCAAAATCATTTCCCTTCACATAACTCAGAAGGTGGGGTTTTTTTGTGTGTATATTTCTTTTAATTATCAGTGAATAAGTTATTGATGATGATTTGATCATTTGGTCAATGAAGTCTATAATGAAGTCTTACCTCCCTCAAATATGCCCTGAATTAAGCACAGTTTGGGTCAGTAATGCGTAGCTCACAGTGCTCATGTAAGTCTCTGTACTCATGCTCATGCTGTACTAAATTTGCCTTTGCTCTCTACAGAAGTCTACTTAAACTTTTTCAAATGTAAATTTAAGAATTTAGAAAGCATTTTTAAATTAGGTGCTTGAGTTTTCTCTGAGGCTTCCTTCCCAGGAGCCTGGGTGATTAGTTTTGCTAGTGCTTGGGAAAAGGGGCGAAGTAAAAGAAACTTAGAATTTGAGATTTCCATCAAAATAATCTGGGCTTTGAAATTTCTTTCAGTGGCTCACTTTTTCTCAAAAAGCTAGACAAATTCATAAGAGTCAGATGCTCTCCTTTGGTTAAATTCTTCCGGTGGAATTTTCTCCACAGCCTTGTGTTCTGCGAGAAGACTATACCTGCTTTTGAGCTACCTACAAGGTCTCTTCTTCGTGTGTCATGCAGCAGAATGACAGAGGCTGGAAAGCACCTCTAGAGATTGTCCAATTCGGTCCCATTGTGCAAAGCACAGACAGCTAGAGTAGGCTGGTCAAGGTCATGTCGTCCTTCCTTCTGAATATCTGCAAGGATGGAGACTACACAGCCACTGTGGACAACCTATTTCAGTGAAAAATGTTTTTGTTTCTTTCTTCCTTATGTTTAACTGGGTTTCTTCAAGTCTCTGGGTTTGATTGTGGTTTTTTTGTTTTTTGTTTTTTTTCCCCCCATTGTTAGCCGCCAAGCTTCGGTTTAAAAGTAGTACTTCCTTTATGAGCTACTATTAGGGCATAGAGAAGCATTAACTTCTTATATGTCCACCCCTCTTCGTCAGGTTTTGTGAAGAATCTGAGAAGTCCATTATGTTTCCCTGGCTCCAGCAGAGTCCACTGTCAGGACTCTGGGAATGCAGGAGAGAGCTCTTCCTTTCTGGAAGTGATTGCCTGTGTTACTTAGTGATACAGTCTCATCAGTAGTTATGTTTTATAATGCTTCAAGTGGTAGAAGTGATAGAAGGCAAATTTGTGCTTCAGTGACTTCCTAATTTTATGAATAATTTTTCATTAGCAGAAGTTATTTTTGTTTCCAAAATGTTTTTAAGCAATACTGATTAAAATCTGGCACAATTAATAAAAATCAATATGAGATCATAAAGAGACTAGCCAGTCCTCATATTTTTATATTTCTGTTATGAAAGGATCATACAGGCCAATCCCTCACCTGCTGAGGTCTCTACTACTGCCTGGTAGTAGCTGATGCAGAATGACTCTTGTACCTCAACTTTACTTTGTGAGGGCACAGCTTGATGTGCACTCCTCTTGGCCCAGTCAAAGGAGGGAGGAGGGAAATGGGGCAACTTAAGCTGCAATTTCTGCAGCTGCATGGAACAAGTTTAAAAACATGATGAGGCTGAAAAAATGGTTTTTAGCTAGATCATATTTCCAACTGGCTTCACTGGGAAACGGAGCAGAAGCTTGTGCCAGTTTGTTGTAATTGGCATAGCAGAAGTTCAGTGAGCTGCTTAGCAGCATGTTATTTCATCCTGATGATTGAGGCCTAAGACTTATTTTTGATGGAAGGCATCATCTCATCTTGCTTTCTAGAAATTTTGTTTGTCACCTCTGTAGTGGATGGTGAGTGTAAAAGACCAAATGGCTGTATGGCTCCTTTGCTTGATGTAAAGAGCTTCAGAAAGGAGGATCTGTCTTACTGGACAGAAGTCTGAGCCTTCTCGTTTACAACAGTGTGAGTAGTATGTTTGCAGCACGTGTCAGGTGTAAAACTGCTTAATATTGCATGTGAGTAATTGGAAAAGTACAGTGATGTAACTTATACTTGGAAAGAAACAGCTATATATTAATAGTATAGCTGAGGATTCCTTACGCTGTCAGACATGCTTTTCTGTTAGACTGTGTCAAAAATTAGTTTGGTGGGGAAGTATACAGAGTATGACAGTCCAGAACTTCCTGCTCAAATAGTCCTTTAACACCGAACCTTCAAAGATATGCACTGCAAAATTGTTACAGGCTTCAGAAAGTAGATACGTAACTGAGAATAAGATATCTGAATACCTTACTGTGAAATCCCTAATCCTGTGCTGAGCTCTGGATGCTGAAGGCTTTGCAGCGAAACTGCTAAATTCTCACTGAAAGCAGTTCTGTACCCCAATATCTATTGAACTAGACTTTGATAATGCTGCTAGTAAATATACGCTGTGCTTGCGTGTGAAGGTCACTGCGTAATAGCATTATGCTGTGTAATGTCCCGGTTTTAGTCTGGCTTACTCTTTTACACTTACGTTTGTATACCAAGTATAATGGAAATGGGATAAAAGAACATAGAGCCATTTGCTTTTTGAGCTGATGTCTTTAAGTCCTTTGAGTTTAGAATTCACACCAACATTTCTTAACATGCATGGTCTTATTTTAGTCCTTTTCCATAAGCCAGCACACTTCCTAGTCACATTTCAAACATTCATATAAGGTTAGAAGGGTTGGATTTGGCACTCTGGGTTTGGCTTATGTGGGTGAAATTCACTTTAGTGAAAGTTCATTGTAATTTGTTGTCCAGTCTTTATGTTGTCATGCATTTCTTATTTTTTTTTAAAGATCTATAGCTTTATCTCTTTTTTTGCATCTGATTTTCATTATATAACAGTATGTCAACGGTTGGACGAGGTGAGCCAGGTCCGATGACGATAATACCCTTCCCCTATCCCACCAGAGATAGGGGAAGGGAGAAAAAGAATTAGTGAGACCTCTAATACACTTTTTGGAAAACTGAAACAAACTTTAATAACACTACAAAACCGATATATATATATACACACAAAGGCAAACCAGTAGGATATTGGGGGTTTTAGGAAATGGAAAGGCGAGGGTTAACACCGCGGCAGCAGGGTAAAGATGGCGGCAGCCACGTGGCGCAGGGGGGGTTTTTAGGAAATGGGAAGGCGAGGGTTAACACCGCGGCAGGGCAAAGATGGTGATGGCCACGTGGCGCAGGGAAAGAGAACTGCGGCAAGGACAAAGCACCACGGTGCCATGTGGGGAGACCCGAAACCAGCATGGTGTTACCAGTCTATCATGGATTGAGGCAGCAGCGCAGCAAAGCAAACCTGGCGGCGAAAAGCGTAGCAGGCAGGGAGACGGCTCCTCGGACGTGTGGGGGTCCAGTCCCAGCAGTGCACACAGCTCAGCGGGCAGAAAGGCTCCGGTGGACGGCGGTGAGGGGGGTTTTCCCGGCTCAGCGGTAGCAGCGCAGCTTTTTGCAGCGAGAGCGGCTGTCCTGTGGCGCGGCGACAGCGAAACGCAGCAGGGGGGCAGCCAGC